>NC_064423.1:17860000-18160000 GCF_023375975.1 Astyanax mexicanus | reverse complement strand
AGGCTGCCCAAGGAAGCCTTCTCTCTCTGCAAGGGCCGGTTGAGTCCGTCCAAAGAGGCGGGCGATGTGATCTCCTCGTTGCTCTCCGAGGGATGGCCTTTGTTGTAGACGGAATCGTGACCTCGTTGAGCCAGAACTCGCAAGGCATCCTTTGGAGGAGGGGCAGGAAGGGGAATGGCGTCTTCTGCTGGTTTGAAGTTAGCAACAGCATGGAACGCCTAAGACCAATAAAGAATAAATTCAAGTGAAATTCAAGTGAGACTCTTCCACCATTTTCTAATCAGTGATAATGGGTTCAGATTTGTTAAAATAGGCTACTTGTGGCTACAGAAGGAAGTTTTGTTCAGTTCATTTTTATAGCACAGGAAATGGATCACTGCCACTTCTGATAACTGTAGTTTTTCTTTTTGCTTTTGACTGCATTATGGAACCATAAAAATTCAAAAGTCATCAACATACCATTACATCTGCTTCATAAAGCAGGACAATATGACTTTAAACCCATATTTAAAGTCCCTGTTTTAGGGAATTTTCATATAAGATGAAACAATATCATTTATATTGATATAGGCTGCAGCAGCTCTCCCTGTTCATCTCTGCACAGCTTCACCTCCAACTGCCTCTTTGCCTCACTAAATTTCACTCACTGAACACAACCCCCCCCCACCCCCACCCCCACCGCTTCACCATGCAGGCAGGGAGAGCATGGAGACAGGTGAACATGTGACAGAAGGTACAGAATGTATAAAAGCATTGTATAAAATGGTTTCAAACATACTGATGTTGATGATATATTGCCCATACCTACTGCTTCATCTGTCTGAATTTAGAAACTGTCCTGTTTTGCTGACTTGGTCCAGGGGAAGTAGAGTAAAATCAAGCTGGCATGGGAAATCATAAAAGATACGAGTGGAAGCAAAGGAAACTGGAGCCTCCCTGACAAAAATGTGCTTACAGACTGACATTATAGCCTTCTTTAGGGAGAAAAACAAAAAACATCAAGGAAAAGAAAAGGCTTTGGTTGTGTCCCTTAAGAAGATGCAGGTGACGTACACTGCAGTACGCTACACTGCAAAATATATCCTGTAAGAAAAAAAATCCTGTGTTTTTTGTAAATACAGTTATATTTGTGAATAACAATGTTTTATTTGCAGTATGACTGTATGTTGACTATACAGTATTTAAAATTAAATACACCTGATTTTAAAGGCAAACTCTGGTACAGATTAAATGGCTATCAAAGAAAAACAGTACCACACAATTAAGTTTTATCTGGCTGGTTTGCTAATGCTAATTAGCTTATTTAGGGATGCAAACCAACAGGTGTTACAATATTACATGGGTACGAGAGAGAAGCACGTAGCGCATACATCAAAGCAAAAAGACGCATTCATTCCGATGAGTATACGAGTTAGGATGAAATATGGAAGTGGATCAGATCTGATTTAAAAAAATCTTAATATTTAACACTTTTAATAATTATAAGAAGCTGTAATTCAAATCGCAGTATATAAACTGTTAAAATTAGAGTAAACAGCTAGAAACCCTGGTGACAGTATTTTACTGTATTTTTATTTTTTTAAATCCCAGTATTTTAAAACTGTAATTCAGAATACAGTATTAAAACTGTGCAATTACAGTTTTTAGTAGTATTTTAGTATTTATTTAGTATTAAGTAGTATTTTAACACTTTTTATAAAAGTATGGTATGGTAAAAAAAACAGTAATTCATTATATAGTATTAAAACTGTACAATTACAGTAAATAGTATTTTACTTTAACAGTAATTTATTTTTTAATTCTTAGTATTTTAGCACTTTTTATAAATGGTAAAAAGCGATAATTTAGAATACAGTATTAAAACTGTACAATTACAATAAACAGCTAGAAACCCTGTTCCCATTATTTGACTATTTATTTAAAAGAAATCACAGTATTGTAACACCTTCTAATAAATGGTAAAAACCTGAAATTCAAAATACAGTATTTAAACAGCAAAATTACAGTAAACAGCTAAAAACCCAGTATTTTACTGTATTTATTTAAAAAATACAGTATTTAATTTTTTAAATAAATGGTAAGAGGCTGTAACTCAAAAAATAGTACGGAAACTGTAAAATTGATAGTAAGTAGCTGATAACCCTGGTTTTAGTATTTTACTGTATTTATTTTTTAAAAAATCACAGTATTGTAACACTTTTTATTAAATGGTAAAAAAACTGTAATACAAAATACAGTATAGGAACTGTAAACTTACAGTAAACAGCTAGAAACTCTGGTACCAGTATTTTACTGCATTTACAGTATTTTAACACTTTTTATTAAATGGTAAAAATCTGTAATTTAGAATACAGTAGTGAAACTAAACATTTTGCTAAATAACTGGAAATCTTTTTGCATGCATTTTACTGTAATTTTATTATGCTAAAATATGTAATTATGGAATCCTTAGTTGCCCTCATGTAACCATAGGAAACACTGATGCTCATTTGTAAAATTCAGCAAAGGAATATCTCATTTCTAAGCACGGCAACAGTGGCACAGGAGAACCGTTGTCTTACCAGGTACGCAGCGATGCCAGCGCCGATGCAGAAGCCCACGTAGACGTCGATGGGGTGGCTGCGGTACTGAGTGATCTGTGTAAGGCCTGTTAAGGCAGCGGCGATAGCGAAGGCGAACACCAGCACAGGTTTCAGCAGCTTGGTGCTGTCTGAGATAGTTGAGTTGAAGTACATCTAGAGGAGGAGAGAGAGAGAGCAGCAGATGGTCCAGACCAGCTTGCACAAATTGCTATCTATCAGCCTGGCAACTCGTGCTAATTTCATGAGTGCAGGCTGGGGGCTGAAAATGGGAGTTGACTGGCTGATCTATTCTTCTGCACAACAAAACACTTCCCTAATCTGCCAGAGACTTTGAAATATGATGCAGTTATTGATAATTCAATTTCCTTTCAATCTCTGCTGAACACCAAAATCTGAGCATGCAACAAAAACTCCCTGAACTGATGCAATGCAAGATCAATAGTATTTACATTAATTTATGAGAATTTTCTCATTTGACAACAAATAGTTAATGCTTTGTTAGTTATGCTTTGACTAATTGTCTGCCTATATCTAGGCACACTTTGCTATCCAGGCAAACTTTGCTAAGTGGGGATTAGGTACAGTAAACAGTGAGTGCATTTACATAGTATAAAGTGAACTTCATAATTAGTTTTGAGCCAATAAACTTACTTAAAATACACAATGTAAACTTCATGTTGTGTCATTTGTATTTATTGACACATTAGGTTGCAATATTATGACCACCTCTTTGTTTCTACACCCATTATCCATCATGTAGGAGAACTTCGTAGTTCTATACTTACAGACTATACCACAGTTAGTTCTGACCCTGCAATGTGATTGGCTGAGAGGCTATAACCGTGTATTAATCCATGTATTACTCCGCCACACACAGGTAACATAGCAACGATGCAGCGCTTACAAGCCAAACAGCACAGCTACAGACAGAGCAGCAATGAAACTATTTGAACTCATATAGATCGTATTTTCACGTCCTCTTATACTTAAAATCTTTCAATATATAGTAATAATTGAATTGTGCTATACTCACAATAATACATTTGAGATTTGTGCTATAATGTGTAATATTGGCACTGCTGAGCTGCGGTCGCAGGCATGAGGCCACAGGTCAATATAACATGTCATAGCACTCTTTCTCACATATTATTGCTTACTGTATTTCATCTGTTTCTCTACATACATTATTATCCTCCTCTCTCTCTCTCTGGATTTT
Organism: Astyanax mexicanus; assembly: GCF_023375975.1. NCBI lineage: Eukaryota > Metazoa > Chordata > Actinopteri > Characiformes > Acestrorhamphidae > Astyanax > Astyanax mexicanus. The sequence continues at coordinate 18,156,202 of NC_064423.1, read as the reverse complement.
ACCAATGAAGTGTGGAGCCTGGATAATGATGGAAAAAAGCAATTTATCTGCAGGGGAAAAATATGCCCCATATCACCTGGTCTAAAAGCCAGTTTGGGCAAAGTGCACAAAATTCTGGATCTCAGAAAGCTGTGGGAGAGCGGAGGAGGGCTATTCAGCAAAAGTAAGTACTTTTTTTTATCACGTTTTAATACACACAAAGTCTATTTCACACCAGAGTTTACTTTAAATAACAGAGTAAAAAATGGATAATGGGTGTAAAAACAAGGAGGAGGTAATGCTATGTTATGCTTGATCTGTGCATATCAGCTAAAAGATTAAGATTATTTAAATCCTTCAGTTTAGGAAACTCTGGTTAAGAGTTTTCCTGGATTGAAAACTAAAATGACTGATATTAAATCCTCAAGAATGCTAAAATAATCAGATACATGTAAACGCACTCACTGACGGCTTTTGCTTTTAACACCCAACAGACTCACAATCACACTGGGACGAAGAGACTTACTGAAATATAAACAGCAGCAAAGGAAGAAAGAGTTGCATGCTGGGAGGGAAAGGTTTTCCTGCCACAAAGGAAAGCAAATTTCTAGAGTAAGACAAAACCATAGAAACGAGATCTTTTTGGTGCAACAAAGAAGAAAAAAAAAACAGATTTGATTATGAGCATTAAGGGTAAGGCAAAAGAGATAAAAACCACAAAGCACAAAAATAGAACCAATTTAAAATCCTTTTGACTGAGGCTTTTTTTTTTTTTTTTTTTGCTAGCGAGTATCAGCTATTATCTTGATCTTCTGCCGCTCGCTGGGAGACGTGGGATTACCTGGCGGAGAGAATGGCGTGCTGGTCCTGGCCGGAGCAGATGTCTTTAGTAATGTAAGGGTTTTTCTCACAGGAGACTCCGGGGAAGGTGTAATTGGGTTTGCACACAGTCAGGAAGAAAGGCGTGTGGTAGCCAGTGGCAATTTGGATGACATCAGTGACCAGCGCCGTGGCACAGAGACCAAACACATGAACACCTAAAGAGACGCGAGTGAGAGGAATCAATAAAGAAAGAGCCTGGTATCTAAGAACCACACTAAAAGAGACATGAAACAAGAAAAATGAAACCGTGAAATGAATAGAAAATCTGCTTTAAAAATAATCTTTAAGGATCCTTAAGAGTGCTGGCTGATCTCTAATGCCACAGACACTTAAAGCTTATCGTTTCCATATGTTTCATTATGCAGGAAATTTGAAATGAGAAACCTTGAAAATTTTCTAATATTAAAATATCAATATGGTTGCAAAACAGTCTTCTCCTGTAGTTTTGGTTTGTATATATATATAAAAATACTTTGTGAAGCATTTAGGTTTCTCTTATCTGGGGCTTCTAAAGGCTGGTCACTCTGATGAATTTATCCTGTGCAACAGAGGTTACTCTTGGTCTTCCTTTCCTGGGGCAGTCCTGATGAGAGCCAGTTTCATTATAAAATTTTTAAAGGTCTCAAACACGTTAAGAAGGAAAGACAATTAAGCAATTAACTCTTGACAAGTTCAGCACAGCTGTTAACTGAAAGCCACTCCAGGAGATGCCTCCTTCAAAAATATTAAACATAAAACATATTCTGGTTTGTTTAGGACTTGTATCAGGTGTCTCTCTAAACTATAAATTCCCTAAACGTTGCTGTAGTGTCCTGAAATCATCCCAATTTTATATTTTTAAATGTGAAAAATAAATAATGAATTTTTCATACAAAAATAATCACACAAAAACATATTTTCTCGTTTTTGTTTTGCTAAATAATTTGTGATTTCTGTGTGTTCACATTAAATGCAACCTATTAATATGGCAATTGATTTTAGACTTTTGAATTCTTGTGTATTCTTTCTAGATATCTTTTATTTTCTATTTTTAGAAACCTCTATAAGGATGCATTTGGCTGCAGTGAATCTGAACTGTTTCTGAATTAAAGTAATTTCTGCACCCATCAGCCAGGAAACTCAACTCTTGGGAGAAGCTCTGTCTTTGAAATGGATAATAAATGAACACATACTGGCAAACTGACACAGGAGTGTCTTACAAAAAAGAAAAAGCTGCATGTGGGATTGCCCAAAGTTACCCAATTCTTGTGTCAGTTTGTGTATTAGAATGGATTCCATAATTACATAAGAGCTGCTAGCAGTGCTGCAGCAATACTGACCAGGTAGAAGGATCAAATAATTTAAAATGATGTAAAAAGGATGCAGGTACTGTTTGTATTTACAGTTTATAATATTCCAGTTTTTTAATGTAATTTACACAAATACTGACACTGCAACTGTACTGTAAAGTGTGGGATGCTGAGGGCAGTGTTGCTAACTGTCCCTAAGGACCTTGGTAATCAATATATTCAATACTAGTAATCCAGTTTGAGAAGTTCCAGCTGATTATGACCAGCTGCACTGAAACTCAGGGACAGAGCAAGTTCTTTTATCAAGACTGGATGAATTTTTCCCATTGATTTCAACTAAAGACGATCTGATCTAGAAATAAAAGAGAATCATAATCTTTACTGTCACTACACTATTCTCAAATAATCATGAAATAATCATTATCTCAGTTCTAGCTTTGATATGTGAGATATCTTAAAGGACATCTCTTTATTGGCCTTTTGGGACCTTTAGAAGAAATGAGCCAGTCTTAAAATCTCCCTTGACAACCCTGAAATGAGAAGCTGTTGCGCTCAGAAAATCAGAGAGATGTCATAGTGAGCAATTATAGTATTTCCCCATGTGTAGCTGCTAACTTGAAACAAGAAATGAGAAAAAAAGACAGGAGATCACGGTGGCACTTTTTTGTTTTGTGAATATTTAGTTTAGGGTTTATTTATTATTCTTGTAACTGACTAGTGTCAGCAAATGATGATAATAAGGAGACAATAACTTCAAAGCCCATGATGATGTTTAAATCCAGACATTTTAAAAGACGTGAAAACTTTGTTCTTAAGGTATTTACAGCTCTGGAATAAAAAAAAATAAGAGACCATTTAAAATTATGAGTTTCTTTTATTTTACCAAACTGAAAACCTCTGGAATATAATGAAGAAGAAGATAGATGATCACAAGCCATCAAACCAAGCTGAACTGCGTGAATATTTGCACCAGGAGTGGCATAAAGTTATCCAAAAGCAGTGTGTAAGAGTGGTGGAGGAGAACATGCCAAGATGCATGAAAACTGTTTTGATTAAAAACCAGGTCTATTCCACCAAATACTGATTTCTAAACTCTTAAAACTTTATAAATATGAATTTATTTTCTTTGCATTATTTGAGGTCTGAAAGCTCTGCATCTTTTTGTTATTTCAGCCATTTCTCGTTTTCTGCAAATAAATGCTCTAAATGACAATATTTTTAATTTGGAATTTGGGAGAAATGTGTCTGTAGTTTATAGTATAAAACAACATTTTACTCAAACATATACCTATAAATAGCAAAATCAGAGAAACTGATTCAGAAACTGAAGTGGTCTCTTAATTTTTTTCCAGAGCTGTATACTGAACATTCTGGGCCCTATATTACACCCGACTCAAGGCTTTTTGCAATGCTCATTGCTATCTTACATGCATTCAACACTCTATTTTAATGCCTTGAGCCAGCGTCATTTAAATAGCAGCGGTGTTTCCAAAACAATTTTACGCCGTTTGACATATTGCTATCTTGGCAATGAAAAAAAAAAATACAGGTGCGCCACTGACCTATTTGAACCCTGACAACAGTCAACCTCCAGATGTTCATTGCTATCTTGGCAACATAGGTGCGTACACCCGTGCTCGTACCACACACCTAAGTTTTACATCAACAATTAACAGAATACACAATAAAATAACAATGCCGCTACCATAAATTACCTGCTCGCACACTTTCACAGTGTGAACACGCAGGTTAGTATCCTATGCTGAGAGGCGCTGCGCCGTTAAAATAACAATCTGGCAAAGTTAGAGCACACCTGGTTCTTAAAGGGAATGGCAAGTGCCACGCTGATTGGTTTATTATATGTTACGCTCAAAACACACCCATGATTAATAAGTGGAATTAGTACATGCTTTTGTGCATTTTGAAACGTGCAAAGTGTACTTTTCCCGTTCTTACAAAAGCAAAGTCACACTGATGTGCCCTAAATCAAGCTGCATTGTGCACGATTGACAGTTTGTGTATAGACGAGCCATCAAATAGGGCCCTAAAAGAGTGCACCACACACCACCTTAATCAAATGTTTTACATTCCATATAATAGTTCTGACTTATATGATAACAATATAAAAAGTTATAAATATGTTGTGTTACATCAGGATTTTGACCTTTAAATATTTAAAGTCAGGAGCCCTCAATATCAAAATAAAATGATACATGAATTATATATTTTTACTGATTTATATATTATTTTATTTTGTATCAATATTCAGACATGTCTCTGGGCTCTTACGCATTAATTTGGGATCATATGAAGTTCAGGTACCTACCTACAAATCTCACAGTCCTGCGCAGGAAGGAGTTGAAGTTACAGCCGCCAGCGTTGATACTACCCTCGTTCCCAGGCCGTATCTTGAGTCTGGACTGCATGCAGTACACAATGCCTTCTCCAATCATGATCTAAACACAAGACAGTCCCTCAGACAGAATATCCAAATCACTTAATACTTCACAAAGATCTTTCTTACACTATCGAGGTAATTGGCCTCAAACTCGGCACATCAAGGGCCAAACACTCACTCTCTCTGTGGTATCTGCATGCTCTCACTAAATTCAAGACGACGGGAGTGCAGAACTTTGACAAACACAAAAGAACTGCACGAGAGCATCAAAAAGAAGTCAGAAGACACTTCTGAAGATCTTTCCAAGATGTAAAAAGCAACAGCTCATGCCTTACTCAAAAGCGGCTGCTCCTGCTGCTGCTGTTTACTGAACTAGTGGATTGTTTGTGTCAGAAGAAAACTTTAAAACGCTAACTGTAAACCTCTGTAGAAGCGATTCTTAACGGGTGGGCGGGTTGTGGAAATACATTTAAAAAAAAATTATAATAATAATTCTCATCTGATTTTTTGTACTCTTCTTTCGTACTCTTTTTTCTTTCTTTCTTTTTTTCCATCCCATTGTCTGCCCAATTTACACAGCCAATTACCCAACCCACTCATTAGGACTCACTAGCCTCCTCCAACACATGTGAAATCAGACGCCGCCTGTTTTCAAAATGCTGCTGATGCAGCATTGCCGAGTAGCATCACAGCGCACTCGGAGGTTCAAATACATCAGCTCACAGACGCCTCATGCTGGTTAACATCACCCTTTGGAGTGATGTGGGGAGAAAGCGCCATCTACCCACCCTGAGAGAGCAAGGCCGAATGTGCTCTCATAGGGCTCCGGTAGCCGATGGCAAGCTACATGAACAGGATTCGAACCAGCAATTTCATGATCATGGTGGCAGCGCTTAGCCTGCTGGACCACTTGAAGCCCCTATACTCGCCTTTTATATTGGGACAGAGAGATTGTCTTCTTACTTATGTACTCTGGATATAGAGAAGTGCAACATCTAATTTTGTGGCCTTAATTATTTTGTGCAGTTTTGATATTTAATTTTATTGTAGTAAATTAATTTTATACATGAAGTTGTCATGTTCCTCCTCAGTTTCTTAAAAAAATGCTCTTAAATACACTTTGCATGCATATGTATGTTTAAATGGGTTTTTGAAGGCTATTGTTTGGTTTGTATTCTATAAAAGTGGCTCACGACTTAATGACCATGAAAAAATGTGGGTCCTGGGCTGAGACCAGTTGAGAACCCCTGCTCTAAAGCACAATATTTATATTTGTTCAGAAAAATATATTTTAGCATACTTTTTGGGAGGTTGTGGGTCTCTGTTGATTTGAGGATTTGAGAACCACAGTTTCAGCATAATTGCCTTGTTGTGGTCTAATGCATATTGTTGCCCTGAGACAACAAATTAATTGTCTTACTAAAAATAACTGTTTTAGTAAGTAAATGCAAACAAAATGTTAAAAAATATGAACAGTAGTACTACACTTTTTTTTAAAGAACAGTGTATTAGTCCCAAAAGTGGTTTGTTGCCTGAGGGCAACACCATGCCATAGAGAGTTTGAAGAAAAAATAACAAATGTTCTAGACAGCTTTGATATACAATAAAATAACGTGAGTCCAATTTCCAAACACTGAATAATAGAGTTTTCTGGCCCACATGCTCCTCCCCAGATGTAAAGCTCACACGGGTTGCCAGATTGACACGGGTGTCCAAAATTCCTCTACTTTGCTAATGGTGGTAATAGATTACCCAGCTACAGTCAGTAAACCTTACTGAAGCTAAGTGATTACCTGTTCAGCAGAAAAAAGCCCATTTATATGGCTCCAGCACACTATTCACGTGCTGTTGTCTATACTTGGCAACCCTAAGTGTAGAACTGGGAATGGCAGTGGGCAGATTCAGAGGCTACAACCCACTTTGTGACATACTGAACATTTCATATAAGATGTCTGAAGCACTTTTGATAAGAGCAGTCTGTGCTTAAACTCAGCATGTTTCCTTAATATCTGAAAATCTATCCTGATCATGTTATGAGTTACTACACAAAATATAATCCTTTATGGTCCTTTAAAAACACTAATTTCAAATACCAGGTAATATAAATTCAATTTAAATCCATTATATATACAATTTTATGAAGTCAAGGTCAAATGTGTCACCCACTCCACAGTCCAGGATACTAAGTTGAAAATATTCCAAACTGCTCTGGGAGAAGATCTGAGCACTAAAGATTGGATTAGAGGCAGCTGAGTAAACTCACGGAAGCAGCAGGACCAGCGAAGGCCAGACTGAGCAGCATCAGCAGGGGGATAAGCTCCTCTCCGCTCTCCACATACGGCATGCTGAGGGACCGGTCATGGCAGCGGAAGCCCACCTGTGCTGGCTGCAGCACATCTGTCAACTCCAGGAAGTACAGGGACACCATCGAGGAGGCCACGATGGGCAGCTGGAGGTCAGATTAAAGCATTCAGAGGATTCTTGTCAGGATTGCTGAGCTCATAGATAGTACAGAGAGTACAAAATGCAGTTGTCTAAAACCTTTGGGCTCTCTTAGCTTTATCATACTGGGTATTTTTGATTTTTCATTACAATCAGATATACATGAAAAATGATTTGTATTCAGTTTTCTGATTTTACAATTTTTGGCATTTTGTAATAAATATCTTTACAAGATAAAAAAAAATTGAAAAGTAAGAAAATCTTTTAAAATGTTTTTTTTTCCCCCCACTGTAATTCAGATCCTAATGGGGCAGAAATAAAAAGAAGAAAATTGAAAAAAGTTTTACACCCAATTTTCTATTTAGCCTTAAATGGTCAGAAAACTGAACTGATAAACTTTACACTGACCCTTTAGCTTGTTTTTCTGAATATATTTATATCAGTATACTTTTAAAGAAACTAGTTTCTTTCTAGTAAGTGTGGTCCTAATAAGATATGGCCCTAAAATAATGTCAGAATATTTCAGGAAATTTTGTGATAATGATAATCTCTGCAATATGACAAAACATAGATTTTTTTTATTGTTTTCAAATATATACTACTGCAACAGAATACGTATAAATATGTTTTATTTAGTATAAATATAACAGTGGTGTTATACATTTAGTAGAAATACAAATATTCCATAAGCATTTGTTCATTTTGTAAATAGTAACTTACCATGACTGTAAAATATTGAATAAAACAATGGTGTAACAAAATAAAAAATATATAACACAAATAATAATATAACTGAAAAATCTACTAAAAATCTAACTAAATCTACTTAAAATAATTAAAGTGCAGCATATTTATGGCATGCACATAAACTGCAAACAAACATACCTAAACACTGTAAATATCAAAACTTATAAAAAATAGACTGATTTCGATATGGAGTAATTTTTATTATGTCAAAAATGTTGGCAATATTAGTGCATACGATGTAATATGGCAAACCTCTACTCTCTAGTTTATTTTTTTTAAGCTAAAAGCCAAAATTGATGCCAAAATTTGCTGTCTACACTTCTATCAGCTACCACACAACTCTTCCACCCTCATGTTTAACAGTCAGGAAATAGTTATTTTCATCAGCTATAAACATACCTATACAAAGCATGTGTAATGTAATGTCTCTCAAAAGCCCTGGCCCTGGCTGGAACAGATCTTCTGCAGTACATGGAGTAGAGGGAGTTGTAGTCGAGTTGTCAGACAACTAGCTAATTCATCAGTAGTATTTTTAATACTGGCCAGCGTCTCCATCAAATTTAATTTTGTTCTCTGAAATGGGTCCAAGTGAAATATCATTTAAAACATCATTTATATCCTGTTATAATTGTCACCGATAAATTCTGACTCTCTTGCAGCAGTTCAGGAGTTAATCTGGACTGACTGACAATAACCTTTTGATATCTTTTTATAGACCATACCAATCAGCTTTATTTTTAGATGAAAAGATGTTGTCTTTTCCCTTAAAATAAAAAAAAGATAATTTAAATCCTGTGCAAAAAACTATAGTGTAAGCTTTTGCAGTATATTCCATGCCAATCCCATTCCTGCTCAAAACACTGCTTTATCTTTGATTGGTTATTGAAAGATTGCTGCAAAAGCACTGTATAATTAGGAAGGAGAGAACACTAATCACACATTATCACACAGCACCCAAAGGCAATTCACACAGGAGCTCACCTCTACAAAATAGAAGCAGGGTAATAATGTTAAGCTGTCTTTGGGGGGCTTCTTCTTGATCTTGTCTCGTGTGGGCATCATTACGGCGTCTCCAAAAACACAGACCTGAAAAAAATTAGCGATAGTGAATTTTGTGAAGCTGCTTTTGCGGTCACGTTCTGTTGGAGAGACACAAGCCGCTAAAAGCTCTTCAGCTCTCTTCATGACTCATTTCAATAGGCAGAACAATGCTGTGAAATCTCTTCTAGAACCAGATGGGGAAACAAGACCAGAGGCGGCACTATATTCAGTGTAAAAATTCTTCTCTGTCTGATAGTGGAAGATTGGGAAATGAGAAAATAATGACCTTTGATGGAATGATAGAGGTGCTGAGAAAACCATGTGCGCCGGAGGATAAGGAAGTCAAGTGAATTCTAGCTGACGATATTCAAAGGAAGAAGAGCCCAACTGATTTATCAGTTGGCCACTGATGTAAGCCAATACAGAGGATGTGGATGTATGAATTATATCCTGAAAAAAATAGCCATACATTTATACATAAAGCATTTGTGCTTGGTAGTAAAACTTGTCTTTGGTTTGTCAGTCAGTGATCCTGTTTCTGTGTGAGATGGAATATGCAAACTCATCCCCTGCACCGCAATTATTACAGGAAGGAGCTTGAGAGATCGGATTTGTATCTGTTTTAAATGCATCTTGGTGTGTTCATACTAGCATTTTTAAACGACTAGGGTTTGTGCAATATGGCCTTAAAATAATATCAATATATTTTAGGGTATGTGTGTGATATGGTGAACATAACAAAAAATAACAATGACATTTCTTAAATTCATTTTAAGAATATACACCTGCAACAAAATAAATATTAAGTTTTTTGCATAAGAAGAACTGTTTTCATACATTCAGTAGAAACAAAAAATCTTTAAACATTTGTCTGTTTTGTAAACAGTAACTTTCCAAGAAAACCCATAATCCTGCATTAAATGTGGATGTGATTTCTGATGTGAAGTCGCTTATCTGTGAATGTCAGACAAAGGACAGACACTCACAAAATCATATCACAAAGTTTACTAAAAAAGGGGCTAGGCTTATACGAATAGTGAGGGGCAGGAAGGGGCAGTAAACAAATGGCAGCAAATATAAGTAAAGCAAACCGGGCTCATAAACAAGAAATCCAACAAGACAGAGGGGAAGGCTAGAGAGGAGTTCAAAATACAATAATCAGTTGGTAACGAGGTAATCAATAAACTGGGCAGGGCAAAAATACAAAAGTCAGAAATACAAAAACAGATCGGCAACAAAAGGGTAAATACAAAGACAACGCAGAAGAAAGAAGAGCTAGGAAACTAGATTCAATACTCAGCACTGATCTAGACAAACTGAGGTGTATTTATTAGGGGTGTCACGATTCTCTAAATCCTCGATTCGATTTCATTTTCGATTTGAGGGTCACGATTCGATTCGATTCTCGATTTTCTTGTTTTTTTTTCTTGTTATTATTTTATGCCTCATAAAATTTAAATAATATATTTATTATTATTATTATTATTATTATTATAAATATTATAAATATTATTATTATTATTATTTATTAAGATATATATGGTAATGCCATCTAGTGACTTTTTTTGGTAGCAACAGTGTGCACTATTAAAACAAGCAGTTTATCAGAGCTGTGTGTGGATGGCTGGTGAAACTGCTCATTACATGAAGCTGCAGTTCTTCATCCAACCACTAGCAGCAGCAGCAGCACCCCGCTCTCTTCACTCAGTCACTACTTCAGTACAGCCCAGCCACGGGCTACAGAGCTCAGCCAGTCCGTTTTTACTGTTTCTGTAAACAAATAAAGGTTTTAACCCCACTAACCGGATAATACAGCTCACTACAGTTCATCTTTCAGCCCAAGCAGCTAACGGCCGCCAGGTAAGTCTTTTAAAGGCTACTGAAGACTATTAAAGGCTATTAGAGGTTATTGAAAGCATTATTGGGGGGCAGAAATCAGTACAGGCTGGTTAGATAAGTGATGTTTATTAACGTCATTAAAACAGATTTTGTCAGGTATTGTCTTATAAATATTTACACATAACTTATATCTCTCCTGAAAAGCTTTTATTTTAGTCAGAAACACACTTGTGTTTACTTTATCTGAGAGAAAGATGTTTTTTTAATTCAATGGAAAGCAACAGGTGTAGTCAATCATAAGTTTAAGATTTTTAATCCACCTCACTGTGATCTATAGTCAGTGTTCTCAAGTCACACTGACACACGCATTTCAGCGAGTTCACACGCTCTCACCTGCGCGCACCCACCCCTCCGTTAGATACAGATACAAAACCTGCGCGCCCAACCCCCGCCCCCCCTCCCCCGTTGGACAGATAAAAACAGTGATCACACTCCCGCCGACTGCGCCCATGCAGTGGCTATCTCTATTTAAATGAATAGGATGCGCTGTGTTGGTGCCGCGCCATTTGCGTAGCGCGCTGCGCTATTTGCGTAGCGCGCGCGGGAGGGATCGTCGATCCTCTTTTTGACTTCGATACTCGAGATCGTGACCTCATTTCGATTCGATTTCGATAAAATATCGAGATCGTGACACCCCTAGTATTTATACAGTGGAAAAGAGGTGGAAACAGTGAGGAATCTGGTGGGGATGCATGCTGGGAAGGGTAGTTTTGAATGACATGTTTAGAGTCAGGACTGACAAACAGTGATGGATCAAAACTATTTGTTTTCTATTTAAGGCTAAATTGTCTTATAACAATGTGTAGATATCTCGCTTTGAGGGCTCAAATTCTCTCAGATGTCTTGTTTTTATCATAACCAGTGTAAACCATTTTGAGTTAGCTATATTCTCTGGAATGGTGAATTTACACATCAAACATTTTAAGGATAATCAGAATTTTTAGGTCCTTATTATGAACATCAGTATTGTTTAAATATAAATAAAAGGCAATGATTAGACTGTAACTTTCCATTGTTGCATTATAAAAACCATCAACAACAACCGAGCGAAACTCTTGGCCTGAAGACATGCACTCAACTTTCAAGTGGGAGTAAGTGAAGCCTGGCTGAACTTAACAGGCTGCTTGTTTTTCATGAAGACAGTCTTTGTTTATCTTAAGGAGGCACATATGCCTCATAGGCAATGAAGCAGCATTGAGAGGCTCTCTGACTCCCTGTGCATGTGTGTGTGTGTGTGTGTGTGTGTGTTGGACGGTGCTAGGCACAGTACTGCTTCTCAAACAGACCAATGTCTGTGGTCACACATCTAGTGTGACACTGAAGGGCTTCCAATAAAGAGCAATTTAATTAAAGCGGGTATGCCCGCAGGAGGCTGCGGCCGAGGCCTCTCTCTACTAAAACGAGCCTGAAATGGGCCGAGTGCAGAAGGGCCTAGTGGTGTTTAAGGCAGAAGGTACATGATGTTATCAGGACAGTTAAATTGCTAAATGTTTTAGATCCAGGGCACAGACATCAGGCACTTGAGGCGAATTTGACTGGGTATGACTGGCAATGTCTGTCAAGTTCTTTGGTAAGCTGTTTCTAGCCTAAAATGACACTAACGGTCCAAGTCCTAACTCCAGATCTTCAAATTTAAAATCTATGTAATGCTGTTTTCACTAGTAGAAGCTCAATTTAGATATGAGCTCTGAAATGTTTACTGGTAAAATCAGATCATCAAATATATAAAGACATTCTGACTAGTAGCATTACATTTTTTGTAATCTATCTATGACTACATTTGTTCTAGTGAAAATTCCAGCTACATTTACTAGTAGGAAATGTGCACTGTAATTCTAATTCTAAAAAGTCCCACATATCTGTAAATGTATTTTGAATAATTTCAGGTGCATTTCAGGTGTGTGCAATTTAGATTTATATAACAGAATTTTAGACTACAGTTGACTAGTAATGATAATATTATTGATGTCTTAAACAGGAGTTTTCTAAGGTCTTGTAAACATCCAGAAATATAATTGTTAGAAATAAATGATAAACTCACAAAAGGGAAAAAGTAAAAATGGCCAAACTGTGCCCAATTAGCCATTTTCCCTCAAGGTTTCAGGTGTGAATTGGGAGCAGGTGTGTTAAATTTGATGTTACCGATCTCACACTCCCTCATACTGGTCACTGGAAGTTCAACATGGCACCTCATGGCAGGAAACTCTTTGAGGATCTGTTGCTCTACATACTGTTGCTCTACATAAACATGGCCTAGGCTATAAGACTATATCAAACTCACACTGTAATACAAGCTGGCACGGACTACTTTACATTGTAATAAAATGCCAAATCTTTATCTTTTTGACTAGTGGAAATGTGCATGTCATATGTGTGCAGGTTTAGATCGATACAACAGAATTTTAGATAACATCAGAAATTATAATTTTACTTGTACAATATACAATATCTCACAAAAGTGAGTACATCACTCACATCTATGATAGAAGCTAACACAGCAAATTTACACTGTTACACGAGCTGTACACTGACTGTGTATCAAAGTATCTTGTTTTCGGTGTTGTCCCATGAAAAGGTATAATAAAATATTTACAAAAATGTGAAGAGTGTACTCAATTTTGTGAGATACTGTATAGTGTGTAGATGTAGATCAGTGGTAACTTGCATATGAAAGTAAATGTTTTACACTAAAACAGTTGCCATAAGGCAGGTTAATGGGCTAGGTGCTGTATTTGTACTGTAGTTCTGACAGGTAGCTCTGATAGATAGATTAGTAGATAAATAGATAGATAAGAGACAATTTAAAAATGATGAGTTTTTTTATTTTACCTAATTGAAAACCTCTGGAATATACAGTATTATAGAGGAAGAAGGATGATCACAAGCCATCAAACCAAGCTGAACTGCTTGAATGTTTGCACCAGGAGTGGCATAAAGTTATCCAAAAGCAGTGTGTAAGACTGGGGGAGGAGAACATGCCAACATGCATGAAAATGGTTATTAAAAACCCGGGTTATTCCACCAAATATTGATTTCTGAACTATTAAAACTTTATGAATATGAACTTGTTTTCTTTGCATTTTTTGAGGTCTAAAACCTCTGCATCTTTTTTGTTATTTCAGCCGTTTCTCATTTTCTGCAGATACATGCTCTAAATGACAATATTTTTATTTGGAATTTGGGAGAAATGTTGTATAGAATAAAACAAACAATGTTTTAACAGCAAAATCAGAGAAACTGATTCAGAAACTGAAGTGGTCTCTTTTTCCAGAGCTGTATTCACTACTATTTACTAATCTGCAGGTTAATGGGATAGTGAGGAGAAAAATAACTTGCAGGTTATATATATATTACTAATCTGCAAGTGAATAGGATGGTGAGGAAAATACTAACCCAAGCTATTAAACAGAAATACATTAGATAGATAGATAGATAGATAGATAGATAGATAGATAGATAGATAGATAGATAGATAGATAGATAGATAGATAGATAGATAGATATGAATATAACAAAAGTCTAAACATGTGTAGAATGGAGCCTGCAGGTTAAATATATTACTAATCTGCAAGTGAATAGGATGGTGAGGAAAATACTAACTCAAGTTATTAAACAGAAATACATTAGATAGATAGATAGATAGATAGATAGATAGATAGATAGATAGATAGATAGATAGATAGATAGATAGATAGATAGATAGATAGATATGCAATACAAACAGTGTAAACATATGTAGAATAGAGCCTGTAGGTTATATAGATTGACTAATCTTTAGGGTTAATGGGAAGGTGAGGTGAAAATCCGCATTCCTCCGCATGTATCAGTATTAAGCTAAATGATCTGCAGTTCCTCAGAGAATTCATACACATCCACTTCTGCTAGGACTGACTGATGGCAGTCACTATAAGACGCAGGACATCTAACACTATACAAGCTAAAATATACAAGCTGCGCTAGAAAATAAAAGCTGCAGTAATTTAAATAGCTGAGCTAACGTTTGACAGAATGTAAGAGAAGTAGTTACTGACAGAGGGTCTGTCAGTTATAAATGCTATATATTATTGATATATTAACACGTGGTAAAAACGCAGAAAAACAGCAACGTTAATTAGACACACTATTAGCTAAGCTAACTAACTAACTCTACTAATCTGACAGTAGGTAGGGTAATGTTCTCCATATCTATCGTTAGCTATTTAAATCCCCATTAGCGTGAGTTAATTGCTCGCCCGCTGTATCTACCGCTAGCTAACACTGCGACAACCCGAGTACAGGTTGGCAGTCAGATAACAGGGTGTTTACTCACCGTCGAGGAGAAAACTGGCTCTATTCTACAGTATTAGTGTCTCGTTCTCTCAGCAGAACCTCCGTGGTTCTGTGCAGGTGTCTAGAACCGTTCTCCGTCCTCCTATTCCTCCTCCTCCTCCTGTGGGTTACACTGCGGAGCTCCGCGCTTTCATTCCTCTTTCTACTCACGTTTCACAAACGAGCACGAAGCTCGGCGGACTGGGTGTTTTCCTCCTCCTCACTCAGAGACTCCCTCTCTCTCTCTCACACAGTTACTGTCCGTATAGGTAGGTGTCTGTCTAATGAAGGAGCCGGAGGACGGACGGACAGCGGTGGTGCTGAGAGTGTGTGAGGGGAGAAAACGTGAAGTGTGTGGGCGGCGAGCGAGAGAAAAAAAACTCCTACAGCAACACCAAGCCACCAATAATCCACCACAGCCTGAGAGAAATTAGGCAGGCACACTGCCACACCAGCCACAGCATGTGCTGACCCCACTGTTACATTAGATTATGAGCTTCTGACTCAAAACCTGAGTATTAATATTTGTTAAATATACATTTAAAGTCTCTGTGAATATACTGAGTACACCTGAGGACTGTGATTCCTGTCATAAATGCACGCAGTGATACATAAAGCACATTTTCTAGGTTTAAACCCACCAGTGGACACCAGTACTGGTCTTGTAGCTTTACATAGTTGACCAGTATGGGGGATTCAATCCTAAAAACTGAACTGGGCAGGCTGGTCAAGAGCAAATCTGGTCAGCCGTTGTCTTCATCCTAAATCTATCTGGTAAACCATTGTAATCATCCTAAATTTGCTGTTTTTTTGGGGGGATACCATATACTAGCATTGTATTCAATCATTGTAATCATCTTGACCAGCTTAAACTGGGCAGGCTGTTTGTTTAGGAAGGGATACCCTATACTATATACATTGTGATCATCTTGGCCACCAGTTCTGGTCTGGCAGCTTTAACAAGTTGACCAGTATAGGGCATCACTGCCCAGTTCAAGCTGGTCAAGATGATTACAATGGTTGACCAGGTATGTTCTTGACCAGCATAGATTTCTTGGTTTAAGATTAATGGACTACAAGCATGATCAACCTGACCAAGCTTGACCATGCTGGTTGATCAGCATGACCAGCAAGGCCAATGGCCAGCATTAAAAACAAGATAGACTTTGCCAGTACAAACTGGTAAAAGCTGGTCCCAAGCTGGATTTTTCAGCTAATATAATAATTAGGCAAAAAAATTGGTCTTTTATTATCTTAGAAGTTATCTTGAAAAATTCAATAAAATAATGGCACACATCATTAATTGTCCCATAACATAACTATCTGATCTGACGAACAACCAAATCCTCCTTTCTTAAGGACAGTACTCCTACTGTTTTTGATAAAAAGGTTGGGACCACAACTCACTCTACATTGCAAACATTTCTTTTCGTACTACTTACTGGTTAAAAATGTAATAAATATTAAAAGTTATAGTTGTTTCATAAAACCAGTACATATCAAGCTACTCTGGCATGACATGAAGGCTATGTACAGTATGCAAGGCACAACATTTGGAGGGAGCATTGGTTCAAAATTTCCTCCTCAACAAGATCTTATTTGCAGCTACAGGAATGTTTAGAGGAGGTGACTACTGCTAACGGTTCATTTACTTTTTCGAGCTTGCACTGTTAAAAATTATTCATTGTGATCAACAAGAGACAATATTAGTTTAGTCAGATTATGGTTGTTCTATAATTGTAATTAAGCTAATCATATGACCACATTCAATTGGTACTCAGTACAGAAATCCAAAAGATTACTGCCCTTCCAAAAGGTTCACTTACCGGTACTTTTTCTGGCATATATATGGATTTCCATGATGAACACATTATGATGGCCCACAATGAGAGAATGGAATAAATTACATTAAGGTATTTAGAAATGTAGTGTTAGGAGCCTTGTTTAATTTTAGAGTTCAAAAGGTTATGCTCTGCTGAGATGGACTTGAACAACAGTCTAATGGAGTGATAATGCACTCTGCTATAAAGCTAATTATGAAGCAATTAACATGCACATTTTAGAAACTCACTAGTCTACAACTCACAGTGGTTTGTGATCAAAGTGTGTGTTAAAGTTTATATTTGCACATCCAGTCAATACAATTCTATCCAGTCAATATAATTCTATAGTATTGTGTGCTGATCCTCACAATATCTAACTTCTATCCAAACATTTTTTCAAAAATACTTATTATTTGAATTAACAAAAAAAAAAAAAAAAACATATGTCGAAATCTGCCTTGGAATTTATTGTAAACATTACAAAAAAAACAATACAAAACATGACTGATATTTACAGAGGGTTAAAACGTGATTGTGAACGTTCATGATCATCTGGGCATGAAAAATACCACTTTATTGATGCTGTTTCTGTTTGGATCATTACAGCAATTCTGACAAACTCACCGGTCACCTGACCCACAGAAGCTGGGCAATAGTGCTGGACAAACAGGGGCTTTAGGACTGACTGTGGCACATCCTTTGAACATGATCTAATATCCATGACCTATGACCTGATTTCAGAAAGTTTCATGTGTTGGGAATTTTTCTCCAGAGTCCTCCACACAGACAGTTCTTAATCCAGCGCTGCTCCCACTGTTTCATAGCATTGGTCTTGTTTGGGGAGCGCAGCATTGTTACACAGCCACACCTGAAAACACAAAGAGGATTATTGAGACATTCCGAAGTGTTGTTCAGAAGATAGTTTAGACTAATATAAAACCCACTTGGTTACAAACAAGTGCATTACTGAATTAAAAAAAGTGTAAAATATATAACAGAGAAAACTGCAAAACACTGAGAAGAAAGCAGCCAGAATCAATCAGTTTAAAAGGATAGATCAAATGGCAAAGCAAACAGCATGCCATTTTCGCACTATTTAAAGCACTATAAGGCGCGCCGGATTATAAGGCGCATTATTCAACACTAGTATGGAACAGGGGTGTTGCCATGTTTTCCTTCTAATTCAGCAGGTCTCACCATTGCGGAGTGGGAGGGGGGGTAGTTAACTAAGTTAAGTAAAGCTAAGCTAAGCAAACAAAACCATAATTCTTAAAAAGAAAAAAACACTTTCTTTTAAAGTCAAATGAGCGCTGAATGTTAATTTACACAAATTTTTCTCCTGAACACTGTTTACTTGGGTGAGTAAAGCACTTCACTTTATTTAAAGTAAGCTTAGATTCCCGAATTTCTCTAGCACTAAGGTTGGAGCACTAAGGTTTGCTAATGCTAAGAGTTAGAGCTTAGTGGACTTAGTGGCTAATGCTAATAGTTCTCCAGCTGTACTAGCCAGGGTTAGCAGCAGTCTAAACGACAAAAGAGCCAGCGCTTAGTGGCTAATGCTAATGCTACTTCAGCCCCGGCGATGGAGAACTGAACTGAAACTCCTGTATAATGCTGTACCTCTGCAGAGTGTTTTTTACTGATGCTTTCAACCTTACTAATAAAATTTATTAGTAATTTATAATTTATTATTTGTACCAAATTGTAAGGCACACTGATGAATTTGGGTGATTTTAAGTGCGCCTTATAGTGCGGAAAAAAAAATTATATACTGCTTAAATATTTATCATTTATATAGTGTTGTTTATGTCATGACAAATTAATGTAGTTTGAGGTAAGTGTGAGGTAAGTGTGATTTGGCAAGCTTATCAGCAAACTGGCGTATAATTAGTCAAAAAGCTTCCGGCTCTTTATTGCTTAACCACACCAGCAATAAAATGACAGTGTTTATAAACCAATGAATAAATATAATTAAATTCCATTATTATCAGTTGTCTTGCAATACATCCAATGCAGACTTATTTAAAGATGTCAGTTTGTACCTGGTGCAGGCCTTGCTTTCCTCTGTTGGACAGATACCCATGTGTAAACAGCGCAGGTTGTCCATCCTCTGTGATGCTGGACTCCTGACAAAAACACAGTTACGTAATAAGACAATGGCAAGTGACTAAACACAGGCTTTGTCAAGTTAGTTCTGAAATGTTCTGGTCATTTTTCATTTCTAATCAACAGAGACAGTAAGCATATTTCTAGATGAAGACAGATGAGTGTGTCTAATCCATATTTAGAAAGTGTGACTGGTGCACAGTTTTGACATGCCTACATGGTTGAAGTCAGACCGCTAATTCACACAATCTTAATGGAAAGATTCATTAAAGTTCATTGATTTTTTTTTTAAGTAAATAAAACTGAATTAAAGCTCAATCCTTTAACTAACCCATTGCAACAAAAGCCTATGTCAGCAATTTAGTTGCCTTAAAGTAGCTGAATTGACAAATTAGTGGGACTTTAGGATTGTTTGGAAAATAGTGTATATAAGGGATGTATGATAAATTGTAATTTTAATCATTATCACAATATAATATATGTTTTTACAACAAACTCAAATCCCTTTACACGTGTGCAGAAGGTTTTTAATTTGGTTCATTAAGTGGTCTCTTAATTTTTTTTTATCTTTTTTTTTTAATCAACATCTAGCAAAAAAACAGTGAGCTACATCTGTAATAATAAAAAAAATTAATTACACTAAATGGCTAGTCACATTCCGTTATTCACGCCAAGTTATGTGTGACCTGTCTTGCTGGCTCAATCATGATTAAAGTCCTGCCTGTTAGGTTGCGCTTATTAAGGAGCACATGATTGAGCAGTAATGAACTCAGTGTGAAACAAGCCAGCATTCATTTGAATAATTTAACACAAATTTAGAAAGCACTAGCAAGCTCTCTTTATTAACATCACCTCACATGGGTCAAGAGGGAACTAAAAAACGGCCCACGAGACCAGACCCTCAGCTAGTGTACTTCTTAACACAGTAAGTAATGAGACTAGTGCTTCTTACACAAGAGGGCACTGTGAGCATTCCTTACCTGGAGAAAATCTCCATCTGTGAGTTGGGGTTGAGTCCAGGCAGGGTGTAGGGCTTGCCAAACTGCAGCCGCAGCTGGTGCTTGCTCTGGATTTTGGTGATGACGCCGTCGTTGATGGGCAGCCAGTCCATGCTGGGCACAAGCAGCTGGCTAGGCAGTAGACAGCATTCATCCAGCAGGGTCTCATCCGGTTCCTGAGGGTGGCTCTCATCCCGTGCTATAGAAGCAAAGAAAAAGATTTGATTTAAAAAAAGTAAATACAGTACAAATACAATATGGCCTGAAAATAATATAATGATATTTCATGGTATTTTCGCGATAACGATACTTTTGGCGATATAACAAAACACTGAATAATGTTTAAAAAAAAAAGAAAATTAAAATTAAATTGTATTATAGCATATAATATTAAAAGATATATTAAAAAGAAAATACAAAAATAATTTCAAATTTGTTATAGAAGTCAATGATCCAGAATGTCATGATACCAATGATACTAATAAATGCAATCCAAATATCTCCATATATCTAGGATTAAAGTAAATGATATAATCTGCCTTTAGTAGACATATAATGGGAAATGAGAACAGTGTGATTTTTTTTTCTTTTGCTAAACAAAAAAAAGTAGTAGGTGGGTGATATGGCAAATGCACCTCGCTAGTTTTAGTGAGACTTCTACTTTCAAACCCAGTTACCTTGTTATTTCTAGATATTTTGTTCTTCTAGCTTTTCTGAAATGTAACTAAAGAACGGCTCCAATAACAGATGGTGTTTTTTTTAAGGCCTATAGGGCCGCAGACTTACAGCAGAGCCAGAGCTTGGTGAGGAGGCGGAAGAGAAGAGACATGCTGTCCTGGTTGTCAGAGGTGGCTGTGTAGATGGGAAGGCAGCCAGGCTTCAGCAAGCCCCAGATGCGGATCATCACCATCATCTCCCTCAGCATGCCCAGCGAGGGCCCGTCCCGCAGGAAGCCGAAGCCTGGGCGAACTATGGAGCCCTAATGTGAAGAGGAGGAGTGAAGAAGTGAGTATGAGTCTCAGAGCTGCAGAAAACAGTGTTACAACTTTAAGGAGAACTCTGGTATGAAACTGACTTTGGGTGTAGTGGAAAATAATAAGGAGTACTAACCTTCGTTAAATAGGTCACCTCTGTTCTCCCGCAGCTTTCTGAGATCCAGCAATTTTGTGCAGTTTAGACTGGGTGATATGGGGCATATTTTAAACACGTTATTGGTAGAATCCGGAGAACTCTTACATTTAAAATGAGGCGTTAAGAACTTTAAAAGTGCAGAAAAAGTTTATTTAAAAAAAAAAACACTGTTTACAACCTGTAGCATTCGCGACATCTCCGGGCAGCACCATGTTAAAGAAAAGTAAAGTATAATCAGAAGAATCATGAGCACGTAAAAGGCATAAACGTGAACCATTCTGTCTTCTTATACCTTTGCCTTTTCCTCTGTTATGTTGGCTGAAGATGCAGTCTGAGCACAGCACACATCCCAGCCACGTTCTTCATGTATACATAACATGCTCGTCACTGTACTGATCATGACTTTACTTTAAGATGGCAGCGC
Organism: Astyanax mexicanus; assembly: GCF_023375975.1. Taxonomy (NCBI): domain Eukaryota; kingdom Metazoa; phylum Chordata; class Actinopteri; order Characiformes; family Acestrorhamphidae; genus Astyanax; species Astyanax mexicanus. The sequence continues at coordinate 18,134,735 of NC_064423.1, read as the reverse complement.
CCAGAGATGTAGCTTATGCTACGGGTTGTAAACAGTGGTATTAATAAACTGTGTGCACTTTTAAAGTTCTTAATGCCTCGTTTTAAATGTCAAGGCTCTCCGGATTCTACCGATGAGATTTGGAGCTACTTTGAGCCTGGATAACGGTGTAAAATGCAATTGATCTGCAGGGGCAAAATATGCCCCATTAAAACCTGTTTGGACAAATTACACAAAATTGTTGGATCTCAGAAAGCTGCGGGAGAACGAAGGTCGGCTATTCAACAAAGGTTAGTACTCTTTATCATGTTTCACTACATCAAAAGTCAATTTCACACCGGAGTTCTCCTTTAATACCCACTACCATTCAAAAGTTTGAAGCCACTTGTTGTATTTGTAAAATATACTAGGGCTATTTATTGGCTAGAATTTTGTGATTTGATGCATCATGACGCATGTTGTGATTTTAAGAGGTACTGCTCAATTTAGTCTGCCTTTATAAGCTTTCAGAAAGTGTGCACAAAAATAGACTGAATGAACACAGAATATTAGCAGAAGGTTTCATCCGTACGCATATCTGTATTCAATGTTAAAGATTCAGGTTTTAGGCTTCAGGCAGAACTAAATATGTAAAAAAGTGAGTTTGGCCCATGAGACTGTGTGGAGACTGACTGTTCCCAGAGAAGGACATTGTGACATAAGATAAGAACTTGTTTTTCTCATCTACAAGCTTTTAGAGCTACCAGAGTGGAGCCTTTCATGGCCATCTGAGCTGAACATGATGATATTAATAGACAGTGCTGATATAGTCATACTGCAATATTGATTTTCTTACTTATGTTTCTCTTTGTGTGTACCCCTACCTGTTGTTTTCGAGTGTACCTCGAAAGGAGAAGGGGTGAACTCATCCTCCTAAGAATTGGGGCAACCCTTCAACCACCCGATACAAATGTATAGCTATAGTAGTGAAGGGTTAAAGTTCAGCAACCTAGCTGCTGGTTTACTAGTTAACTTTAGGGCATCCTTGGTCTTCAGAAAGGGGGAAGGTGGTACGTTCCTCAGTTCCTCTGTGATGGGAAGTTGAAATTAGGTTTTATATTATTTTATTTTATTTTTCTGTTCCACCTTAAATGCTGCAACCTCTGCTGCCTGTTGAATTTAAGGTGGAACGGAAAAGTTCTCTACTGAGACAAACTACTAGCAATTTTTCTTTATGCATGTTATGAAGAAAATGGCAATAAAACACTGAAACTACACTGAAACTATGGTGACATAGAGCTCTAGAAGAAATGAGAGCACTTAACAATTATGAGTTTTTGATTTTACCAAATTGAAAATATAAATCATATATATTTTTGGCACCAGAAGTGGCATGAAGTTATCCAAAAGCAGTGTGTAAGACTGGTGGAGGAGAACATGCCAAGATGCATGAAAACTGTGATTAAAAACCAGAGTTATTCCACCAAATATTGATTTCTGAACTCTTAAAACTTTATGAATATGAATTTGTTTTCTTTGCATTATTTAAGGTCTGAAAGCTCTGCATCTTTTGTTATTTCAGCCATTTATTATTTTCTGCAAATTGATGCTCTAAATAACAATGTTTTATTGGGAATTTGGGATAAATATTGTCTGTAGTTTCTAGAATAAAACAACAATGTTCATTTTACTCAAACATATACCTGTAAATAGTAAAATCAGAAAATCTGATTCAAAAACTGAAGTGGTCCCTTAATTTTTCCCAGAACTGAAGAGTTTGTCAGAATTTTAACAAAGAAAATTCTCAAATTTTGTGGGGTTCTCTGGTAGTTTGTGTCCCCATCTTGCCAGTGATTCTCAAAGCTCTTGGTTTGGAGTGTGTGTCTGAATAATTTCAGTTTGAAGGGCCCTATAGCCCTAACACTTTCCTCTACCCCTCCAGCCTAAAAAGAATCAGAACACCCAACCCCTAGCCGTGCACATTTAAACAGTGGGGAAGGACTAACTGGTACATATCCATAATATTGGGATAATTTGGCCAAAATTATATTTTAAAACCACCATGTTTTCAACACTAGATTCTGTCTCAAAGAAAGCAAGCATTAAAAATGTATCATCGCTTATCTTGCTACCTTAATGTCCTACTGTACTACTGACCTGGTTGGGCAGATTGGCAAGCAGGTAGAGCACGAAGTCGCCCACCCATTGAATGAGCTGCTGAAGGGACTGAAGTGGAGGTCCATCCAGAACAAACTCCTCTGTCTTCAGGTTAATCATCACCTTGTCAATGTCTATGCAAAATAAAAAAAAGAAATGGAAGTGAATGAGTCACAGGAGTCGGTGATAGACCATGACTAAAAATAGAGTGCATTTACAGATCATTTATCCCCAAGGCATCTCGCCAGAGCACTCAGCAAAGTGAGCATTTACAGGAGAGTGATGAGTGATACTTTTATTGAAGGAGAGTGATTATCAGCTGATAAATACTGTAATTATATATGTATATTATCTGACTAGGACTGCTGATCACATAAGAGAGAACCTAATAGCCATATTAATATAGACCTCAATATCCACATAAGTGGGGGGAAAAAAGTGTGCTGGATTTTCAGTTATATAACCCACAGAAGTTGGAATCATTTTGTTACCAGTGTCTGTGTTCTTGGTGCAGATCTCCGCCAGTCTGTCTCCTGGGCTTTTGTCTGGTGTGTTGAGGACGTGGGGTCTGAGCAGAGATTTGAGTGTGGAGCTGATGGCGATGAGGAGCAGCTTGGCGTGGAAGTCGTTTGCCCGGGCTGCTGTAGCAGATGACAGCTTACATAGAGACGCCTTCACAGCTACAATTCGGGTAGCCAGCACCTTTTAAAACACAACCCCCCAAAAAAATCAACTCAAGTTCACTCACTCATAAACTATGTTACTGTATTTCCAGGTTTAATACAGACCGTCATTCAGAGGCTTATAATTAATACTATCAAACTTCAATACCTAAAAAATGAATACATTTAAATAATTTAAATGCAAAACATTTATAATATAAAGTTAATAGTGTGCAATGTCATGTTACAACAAGTTACAAAATATTAGCCTAATTATTTTAAGAACAAAAAACAGAGCTGGCATTAGATGTTTCTAGTGTGCTACTATAAATAAATATAAGAACTTCTTTTTAGGATGTTAAAGTAGGGCTGGACAATAGAGCAAAAATCTATATCATGATATATTTCCATACAATTCCAATATCGATGTGTACAGTATAAAGTACATAATTATGCACTGATAGAGCAGCATAAATAAAAAAATAAAAGTGCAATATATGCAGATACACTAGTGATTATCTCTTACACTAAAGCTCTCAGCATCTCAGCACATTACAATATATTAATTTAAAAAGCATCAAAAGTACCCTGAGATATATTTTATGATACAACAAGAAAAGTCTAGTCTAAATATGTTCTTCCAGGCCTAAACCACACTACAGTTTTATCCTTCTTCCTCCAAGAAATACAGAACTTACAGCATGAAAAAAATAAATCATGACCTTGTAATTGTTGTGACATTTATTAGTTGTTTACTTAAAAAAAGATGCATATTTAAATGTTAATCATTTACAAGGCTTTTTAGTACTCGTTTATTATTGTGTGCAAAAATGGCTGTTTTGATATTATTCTTTTAATAATAATTAAACATTTATTTAAAAAAAACATTTTAATTGCATTGCCAAATATCGGCAATACCAAAAATTCAATTGTTTCCCACATTTAAATGTTGATGTTTTTTTTTTGTTCCATTACATATGTCATTGGCTACAACTATAAAAACTGTACAAATAGCGCTCATTTTCTTCTGAAATATGCTATCTTATATACCTTAATTACACAATTCTCAGTGCCCTTAATTACACAATTCTCAGTTAATTTACAGTGCCCTACACATGACCTTGTTAAAAAGTTTTGCTAACGTATGCACTTACGTTGGTTGTACTACACTGATTGTTTTTTTGTGTACACTGTCTTTGTTCCCAGCTATCATCGACCCCCTGCATATCTTAACTCAGTCTACACTGTGTAAACTGATAAGCCGTCTCACTGCTGCAAACCTGCTGCAGGGCTTGATTCTGCCTCATGTACTCCTCATGGAGCTTCTCCACCAGGTTATGGACCATCCCAGGCTGAACATGCAGAAGCACATCCCACCAGTCGTAGCCTGTCACCATGCAGTACTCCAGTAGGAACAGCAGGTGGCGCAGCAGAGTGTTCATGTCCAACATCTGCCCCATGGAGGGGGACACACGGATCATGTGGAGCTGGGGGTAGAAGAAAAAGAGACTTTAGGACTTCATACTGAATTTCAGTGCTGTGAATGAAAGTTCACATATTTCACACAGGGTCCATTCTAGATACATATTGGACAATTTCTGTAACAATTGGTTAATTTATTTTTAAAAATATATATAATTTTTTGTAAAAAAAAAATAATAGCAACACAATACACAATACTGCCAAAAGTAATTCAGGTGTTCCAATCACTAGACTCTAGAGCAGTGGAGATGTGTTCTCTGGAGTGACTAATTACAAAAATCACATCAGATAAGTCTGGGTTTGGCAGTTTTCAAGAGAATAATACTTGTCTGACTGCATTATTCCAACGGTAAAGTTTAGTGGAGGGGGGGATCATGTCATGGGGTTGTTTTTTTGAAGCTGGGCTCAGTCCCTTAGTTACAGCAAAGGGAACTCTTAATGCTTCAGTTTTTTTCCATTTTCAGACATTTCATGCTCCCAACTTTGCAAGAACACATTTTTCAACATGACTGTGCACCAGTGCACAAATCAAGGTTCATAAAGACATGGTAAGTAATTTGGTGTAAAATAACCTGAGTTCTGATGTCAACTTGACAAAACATCTTTGGGATAAATTAGAGCAGACACTGTGAGCCAGGGCTTTTCCTTCAACATCAGTGTCTGACTGATGAATGGTCAATCATTTCCATAAACACACTTCTAAACCTTGTGGAAAGCCTTTCCTGAAAAGTTGAAGCTGCAATAGCTGCAAAGGGTGTGCTGACATCATATTAAACCATACAGCAGGGGTCTGCAATTTTGGAAAATGAAGTGTAATGGGATGGAGAGCTACAGACTAGTATCTCTTCAGCCCAGAGGGTTGTTGAACCCAATTGCAGAACAGTTCATCTCAAAGCAAGTAAACCCAAAAAGAAAGGAATAAAAAAAAAATAAATAAATAAACACACCGCTCCTCACGCGGGATCGAATCCGTGTCGTCAGGGTCGCGGTCCAATACACTACCACTGCCCCGGCTATTGAATTGGGACATGGCCGGAAAAAAACGCCCTTATAGTGATATAGGGAGCCAAAGAACGGGCAGAAACTAAAGTCACGCCGAGTGCGACAGAGAGAAATGGGAGGGATGTAAAATAAAAGCTCAACAGAGAAGCATTTTATTTATTTATTTTTTTCATTATTGTTCATTATAGTTCAGACAACCTCACAACCCAGATGTTTCATACTTGCGGGCCACATCCTATTGCCGACCCCTGCACAACAGATTAATAAATTCATATCCATGCGAAGACAAGCAACTACTTTTGGCAATATAGTGTACTTATTACACATACACAAACAGACAAAAATGTTTTTTGTAATGACTTTGTCAACATTCCAGCTCATAAAAGGCATTCTAGCAACCTAAAGAATGTAGATCCTTAAAATGACAAGAGTGTGATCTGCTGCGTTGGAAGCAATCTTATCTTAATCTTAAATTATTTTTTTTACAGAATTTAAGAACAAGAGATCTATAGTTTTTTGATGAACATTTGTAACATATCATTCTGAATCCTGTTATACCATGGTAACAAGCTTCTGTACAAAAAAGCCTGCAGTAATCTGCTGCAACAAATTGATCACTACTATGAAGTTTCATATTACTTTAGTACTTGCACCATATTCATGGTTTTGCTGTATTGCTTGTAGTCACAATTTGGACAACCTGCTCTTAGTGGAGCATTTCCACAGCCTATAACAATATGCCTAGAGCTGAACCAATATGCCTAAAGTTTATGGTTTGTTTATACAGCTCTGGAAATCTCTGGAATATAATCAAGAGGAAGATGGATGATCACAAGCCATCAAACCAAGCTGAACTGCTTGAATTTTTGCACCAGGAGTGGCATAAAGTTATCCAAAAGCAGTGTGTAAGAGTGGTGCGGGAGAACATGCCAAGATGCGTGAAAACTGTGATTAAAAACCAGGGTTATTTAACCAAATATTGATTTCTGAACTAACTTAAAACTTTATGAATATGAACTTGTTTACTTTGCATTATTTGAGGTCTGAAAGCTCTGCATCTTTTTTGTTATTTCAGCCATTTCTCATTTTCTGCAAATAAATGCTCTAAATAACAATGTTTTTATTTGGAATTTGGGAGACATGTCGTTCATAGTTTTAAGAATAAAACAACAATGTTTATTTTACTCAAACATATACCTATTAATAGCAAAATCAGAGAAACTGATTTAGAAACTGAAGTGGTCTCTTAATTTTTTCCAGAGCTGTATACTATAGCGTTTTTTCTAAAATGTTATTTAAACAATTGCTGATACAGATACCCTTGTATCGTGATACGTATCTAATTAGCACATTATTTAATTATTGCACATTACACAACCCTGGCATTAATATAAATACATGATTTATAAAGCAAATATCAAAGAAATATGTTCAGGTAGACACTATCACATGCTCTTTAAGCTCATTTGCCTCTTTAAAGTTTAGGGCACACTTTGGCCTGTGTACCTTTCCATGGTTGTCCACACCGACCAGAGCCAGAGATGTCCAGGAAAACTGCAGGGCTTTAAAGTGGACGGCAGGACCTCCAGCTCTCTGCCGTTTGATGACTGGCTCGTCTCCCACTCGCTGGGAGGAACCAGAGGACCCATAGAACATACCCATGGTGTGAAGGGACAGACGATGCAGTATTTGAATGCTGCCATCATGGAATGACAAAGCCAGGCCTGTGCACACAAGACCACAGTAATGCATTTATTTAATATTAAACGTGTTCCGATACATCAGCCCACAGACTCACTTATACTTTAAGTATAAATATATAAGTAAAAAGTTTGAGTTAATACTTAAACTTCTACAGAAGTATTTGTAAACCCCAGTATATATATATATATATATATATATATATATATATATATATATATATATATATATACACATATACACACTTCTACTTGAGTAATAATAATGAGTAATCAATAATAATTAAAAACTAATTCAAAAACCTAACGGACAACTTGGGTGTGATCTTTTTATTTTATTTATTTTTTTTACTGCCAAAGCATCGGATCGGGACTCGGTATCGGCAGAAAATGTAATCGGGACATCCCTAGTACGAAAAAAACAAAGTTGGACTTCTATTATTATTATTTGACTTTTTTTTGTTACAGACTGATTTGTAACAGTAAAAAAGAAACACTTACCAAGACCTGGGCAAAACTTTGTGTCAGAGGCGACTTTAAGATCAGTGTTGGAGATGGAGATGGGCAGTTTAGGTAGTGCCACTGCAGAGACACGGTCCAAATCATTTGTGGCCGAAAGGATTCGCCACTTCAGAATCATCGGCTGCTTCTCACCCACTGTTATTAGAACATAATGTCAACTGTTATGACAAAGATTAATAAAGTCCTGTATCGTATTTATAAACTACTGCTCAAAAGTTTTGGATCATTGTGAATTTATCTTGTTTTCAATGGAAACACATATGAGATTAGAAAATATAGCAAATAAACAGGACATGCAGACAATGTCAGAGTAACCCTGCTGTCACACTGGCAGTCGATGTGCAGGTATAACATACCAACAGGTGAGCGATGCTGAAATATGTTATTGACTGGAAGCCCCTCCTTTCGTAAGGACCAGCACTCTACAATGCTCCCCATCTGACTGGATGCACACAGCAGTACCTTCAAAAATATCAACAGTATTACAGCACAGACACAAACGCATCATACTGCTCTAAAAGTGTGTCCTTTGTAAACTTCACAGGAGAGATGTTTTACTGGCACAAACATTCTCTTCATATTCTCTGCAAACTAGGACAGAGAGCTATTTTAACAGAACAACTTATTATTATTAGAAGCCTTGAAATGAAAATCAAACAGTAGACTGTGATTTCAAGCTAAATTTGTTACAGGACTGAATTAGATACATATTTATGCTACTGTAATAATGATAACGTAATAGAATAATAACACAATTATACCATTTAAAAAATGTACAAAATATGAACAATATTAAAAAATTGGAAAAAATATTTCCATATCCTAAATAAATAAAACATACTGTATTTTTTACACTATAAGGCACACTATCAGTAAACCTTTTATTTCTGGTCTATTTTCACACATAAGGCACACTAGATTATAAGGAACATTAAGTGACACTAACATGACGTGTCGACATGTTTTCCTTCTAATTTAGCAGGTCTTTCTGCTGGGTGGTGGGGTGACTAAAGTAAAGCTAAGCTAAGTAAACAAAACTGTAATTCTTTAAAAAATTAATTTTTTAAAAGTCAAACAGGCTGGATGTTAATCTACACAGATTTCAGATTTTCCTGAAAACTGTTTATTTGTGTGAGTAAAGCGCTTCCGTTTATTTATTTAGTTTTCCAGATGTCCACTAAGGCTGGGTGCAGGAGCAGACAGTAAGTTAGGGCTATATTATGTAGCAGTTCATCCCATGTAGCTTGTTTAAATACGGTAAAACGCTCGGGCTACAGTCCGATATACTTGTCTCTGAACAGTGAAAGAGCGCTTAGCAGGGTTAGTGGGTAATGCTTATGCTGCTCCAGCAGTGCTAGCCGGGGTTAGCAGGAAAATGAAATGATTTTAAGTGCACCTTATAGTGTGAAAAATACAGTAAATCAAATTTAACCAGAGGTCTTTAAACAAAGTCGACATATAAAGTTAATAATTCCTTACTAGTCTAATCAAAAAATTATGAGGGTATTAAAATGATTGTGACAGGCCTTTAAAGGTTTATTACCTTTGGCTACATGAAAATGGTTAAATGATTAAGTACTGTCTGTAGTGACTTTAAATTCAAACCTCTGCTTTAAATTCTAGACTGATAAAGGAAACATAATAATTAAATGTGTATATTTTTAAATAGGCGTTAATAGGCTTCATCAGTAGTAACACTATAAAATCACCTGCTCAGAGTTCTCCCGTGTGAGGAATTTGAGGTGTGTGACAGCTGGATACTTGTCCCGTCGCACCGGGTCAGTGGTGCAGCGCATAAAGAGCGAGGGCAGCAGTTCTGTATCGATGCGGCACTTCTCGTTCACCACACTCACACACACTTTATAAAACTGAACTGGTGATGAGCTGCTGCCGTCCGTCGCTGCCACCACAATGTTCCCGCCGCCGGTGAAGGCAATGTCAGCAAGAGCCACGCGTCCACGCAGCCGGCACAGGCTTTCGCTGGCTGACAGCAAAGCGCCGTTGGGCTTCAGAAGGGACACGGTCACCAGGCCACTCACGGTCACAGCCAGCCAGCCCTCCATAGGCTTACCGCCGAACAGAGTGAGTGACGGAGAGAACTTCACCCGGGAGAACTTCTCACCAAAGTTGGTGGATCCAGACTGTGGAGTGATAAGAACAGAAAGCAAAATAAAACTTACAGAGCAGAACTGTGTGTAAAATAAAATTGCATTTATCCTTTATAGTTAAACAAGCTGTTTTTTTTGTAACTGTTGCTTTAAATCTGATCTGTAAATCATATATACAGCTCTGGAACGAAATAAGAGACCACTTCAGTTTCTGAATCAGTTTCTCCGATTTTGCTATTTATAGGAATATGCTTGAGTAAAATGAACATTGTTGTTTTATTCTATAAACTACAGACAACATTTCTCCCAAATTCCAAATAAAAATATTGTCATTTAGAGCATTTATTTGCAGAAAATGAGAAATGGCTGAGATAATAAAAAAGAGGCAGAGCCTTTAGTTCATATTCATAAAGTTTAAAGAGTTCAGATGCTGGAGAACTAAACTATAAAACTAAACTATAATGCTGTACTTTAGCGGAGTGGCTTTACTGCTCTTTACAACCTGACTGGTAGAATTCATACATAAGGTGCACTGACATTTTTTTTTTTAATTAAAGAACTTTAAGTGTGCCTTATACTAAAATATATACTAAAAAATGTGGGTAAATTTCTTGCTCTTACCTTCTCCACATGCAGTGCAAGTTTGACCCCATTGTGCAACCATGAGAGAGCTACAATAGGGTCTCCATCAACAGAGCTGCTCTGTATACTTTCCCAGCTGTTCACAAGGTGTTCCTTCATTGCCCAACACTTGATCTCTCCGTCCCCATCAGCAGAGAGCAGTCTGGATCCTAGTTACACACAATTTAATGAATGAAGGCAAAAATTAGATATGAATATACTGCAGCCCTAAAATGAGTGAACATCATTACAATACTCTTTGTCCTAAAATTTCACCTATCAGGGCACACAGTGCTAATCTTTTGCAATATTAGATCATTTAGAAAAAAATGTATATATGAGAGAATGCAAAAATATTGGCCGTTTTACAATTAAATTTTAAACAGTGAGGTTAACTTACCTGACTGGTCCCACTCCAAGCACGAAATAACTTCCCTATGACCCGAGTTGATGGAGTAGACATCCCAGGGGTGTTCAGTGTCAATGATATGAATCATGTGACTGAGTTCTAAAGCAAAAAATGTACTATGTTAAACACTTAGACTGCACTAAGGGGAAAAAATATATATCCATGATACACAAAAGAAAACAGCTTCAACAGAGCAAACCAATAAATGATGAAGTCTCAGGTTTCGTACAAAAAATATATAACAAAATAAGCAATGTAACAACAAAAAAATTTAGCAACAAATCTAGCGCAATACCAAAGTGTGGAATATTTAGTGCATGCATATAAAGTGCAAAACAATTAAACAAAAACAACCCATAAATCTTTCCAGTAAATAGCAACTAATACAAATAACACAATACTATTGCATATTATAAAATATGTAACATCTGTATGTGCAATAGAAGAGGGCTTCTTTCTACATTGTATTGCATTGTGTTCAATTTTTGTGATATCGAAGCATATTTGGATGACATTACTGCTAAAAGAACACTGATGAGCATCACTATTACATTACAGAGAGTTTAATCAGTAATGTTTAACTGGATTATGTGCAGCACAATTGTGTGTATGCTCAAAATATTGCTATAAATAATCAAGGGATCAGAGAACTCAAGGAATCAGAATCGGTAGGAAGAGTGGAGAGGCACACAGTCCAAGCTGCTTGAGGTCTAGTGTGAAGTTCCCACAATCAGTGATGGTTTGGATAGTCATGTCATCTGCTGGTTTTGGTCCACTGTGTTAAATCAAATCCAAAATCAGTGCAATGTTTTCCCGGAAAATCTTACAGCACTTAATGATTCCTAGAGATGCAGATTTCATTTTGCAGCAGAATTCGGCACACTGCCCACACCGCCACAAGTACCAATCGGTCTTATATAATATTCTGATTTTCTGAGATACTGATTTTTGTCATCATCTTCAACTATAGATAATAGATTACTGTGTATAAAACATTTATATAATACAGCTTTGGAAATAATTAAAAGACCACTTCAGTTTCTCTGATTTTACTATTTATAGGTATATGTTTGAGCAAAATGAACATTGTTGTTTTATTCTATAAACTACGGACAACATTTCTCCCAAATTCCTAAATAGAAATATTGTCATTTACAGCATTTATTTGCAGAAAATGAGAAATGGTTAAAATAAAAATAATAACCCTGCTTTTTAATCAAAGTTTTCGTGCATCTTGGCATGTTTTCCTCCACCAGTCTTACACAGTGCTTTTGAATAGCTTTATGAGGATTTCAATTTGGTAAAATCAAAGAAAGTGTTCTCAATTTTTTCCAGAGCTGTATATGAATTTTACATTTTGAACTGAACTACTGAAATAAGGCAACTTTTTAATGATATTTTATTTTTCTGAAATGCAGTAGTATGTTCAGTGGATCTGAAATATGCATAGCTAACTAAAAGTGGTAGACACAAACATAGTGTTAGGCTTAAGTTCTGTACACTGGCTAAAATTCATAGACATAAATGAATAAAGTGTAGAATATAACCTAATATAACTAACTACACTTTATATTAGACAGAGGATAACAGAGAGCACTAGTATAAGGACTCCTCTTACCTTTATCGTCCTCTTCATTTTTCAGGTCTGTTGTGAAGGCGATGAGGTTTCTGCAGGACCAGGCACACACCAGCGGGATGGAGGGGCAGTGGTTGTTTTTGGGTCTCTTCTCCCACTCGCACACATACACAACCTCCATTATTAATACATTAACGATTTAACTAAGATAGATATACTCCTCCAATGTCTCCGGGTTTCATACAAACGCTCAAGTGAACAGAGAGCCATTCAATAGACTCTACTGCCCGGCGTTAGCTAGCAGCTAATGCTAGCTTGTTAGCTAGCCAGCTAACGCTAGCTTGTTAGCTTATTTAGCTAACCAGTTCGTCATAACAAAGCGCAAAATCTCACCAAATTTGATACAAATGAGGGGGAAAAAGCGACGTATTTAGAAAAAATATGTACAATCCACACGGTTCTGAAACAACACAGTTAAACTAAAATAAAGTTTCTGTGTATGGAGATTATACAGTGAACTACAGCGCTGTTGCTGTGTGTATGAGTCTTCCTCTGCAGCGCTGCGCTCCGCCCAGCACTGACCTGTCAGAGCGCCGTTACCGGCCAGGAGTGTAACGACCCTAACCATAAACAGAAACACTAACTGTTAGCTAACTAAGCTAACAGACTAACTAGCTAACTAAATATAATCTATGTCATAAAATATATGGTAACACTTAATAAAATGTCCCGTAACTTCTCTGTATGAACCAGTATTTACAAAATATTTACAAGGTCTGTCTTACTGCTACTTAAATGTAGCTACGAATAAAGTAATGAGGATAACCAGGAACCAGAGAGTAGGACCCGAGTACGAACCAGCACATATAAAATACAGTAGCAATAGTGGAACAATTGGGCAATTTTCCGACATTTAGTATGTAATTACCAAAATGTATGGTATAATCCCTGTATGAGCCTATACATGTGTAACACTAAGAAGCCCGTTACACATATAAAATACGTGCCGGTTCTTATTGGTACTTAAATGCATGTACAACAACAAAAAAGCCCAACCAATAACAAGAAAATAACAATTTCCCAAAACATGTGGTGTATTTTTTTTATTTACCTCCCTAACTTTATTTTTGTATCTTGTATGTACTCATAAGTTATTTGAACTTACACATTTACACACTAAATTGTGGGCTGTATTAAGTGTTACTAAAGGTCTGAAATAAATGTCATTTATTTGGTGCAATTCTATATGTCTAATTTTTGGTAAACATTTTATGTATTTATCCATTGACATTATATAGTTGTTTAAAATTAGGTTTCTACTCCTTTAATTAACTTTTGTGATATATTTTAATTTTCATTTTGTTCTCTATTCAATATAAAGATTTAACTACATTGTTATTAAGTCACACGAGAATAGTAATTAAATCATTATAATAACTCAATTGTAATAACATGGTAACAATGCAACTAATAAATGTGTTGACCGTACTAAAATCATAAAAAATAAAATTAAAAAATAAATGTAAACATCTATGCAATATTTATAGCCCAAAGTCTTTATTAAAACGAAGTAAACTGTATATTATAGTAAAAATCTAATAAACATCTTAGCCTACCATGTTATCCTAAAGTGTCTTCCACTTAGTATGAGGGGGGTTTTCCTTGTTACTGTTGGCATCACTGTGGTGCACTGTGTGTGGTTTTACAAATGTTGTAAAAAGCGCTATATCAATATAATTTAATTTAATTTAATTACCAAACTGGGGACAAGCCCTGAACTGTGGAAATTAGTTCAGTGAAGGACGGCTATTAAAATTAACGTCACATTTTGTTTTGACTTGACGCATAATAAATTACCTTAATAATTCATGCTCTTGACACAGACCATTGTTTTAAAAGGGTAGAATCAAATTGATTAACTGAGGATCTAGGCGATTTTGCCACAGGTGTGTTTGTAGTCGTCCCGCGTAGAGGTGGCGCTGTATCTGAGATCAGCCGCTGAGTCCGGGTCTAACACATCGGCATGACTGTCTTTGCCAACCGCTCACTTTCTTCGCTCTCGTCACTCCTGAAGTACCCAAGTACGCCTTGATTAGAAAAGGGTCGTGTAAACAGGGGGACCACAGCGAGAGGATACAAGTTCTTGGCAGCTTCTGTCGGAGAGGAATCCCGTGGGATTGTATTTAGCGTCGTTACGGTTCCGTGTGCGGTAGAGGGAGAGTGAGTGTCAGGATCTGTGTTTAATAGAGAAGCTGATCTGAGGAGCAGCAGATCATACGGCCTCTGTGTGCAGCTAGCTGTACGTCAGACTGAACTGTAGTTTAGCCTAGCTAGCTAGGTTAGCTGCTAGTTTAATAAGCAACAGGCTAGCGGGCTATGCTAGCAAGTGGCATCGAGTTTAGTTAGCTCTTTTTAATTTAGCTACATTTCAGCAACACTGACAGACTCTGTTAATTGACCTGGAGTATTTAAATCAGTTAGCTTAGCTAAGATAGTTAGCTTAGTGGTAAATGGAGCAAACGTGAGCTAGCGAGGTTGTAGCTAGCGTAGCTAGCTAACGCCTGGTTAGTTGGGTTAGTAGAGTAGTAGGGCCAGGTACAGTTTACTTAGCGCTAGCTAGCACGTATGCTAAGCTAGCTAACGCTAGTTCGGTGTTGTTCATCTTATTAAGGCTGACAAAGCTATTTAGCTAAGGATAGACCGAAATAAAAACAGAAGAAGACTAAAAAAACAACGTCTACGGAGTGTGACATGCCCCCATTCAGTAGTTAGCGGTAGCTAGGTTAGCTAATGCTAACTGAGCTTGTTTTTACAAGCCAGCAAACTCGTAGCGATGTCATGAGACACACATATCCAAGATAACTAGGGCTAGCTCAGTCAAACGACGTAGGCTGGATTATTAAGAAATTTGGTGCAGTTTATAACGTTAGTTAAAGTACATGCACAGACTGTAGTGCACAAGCTAGCAGACTAGCGCTAAATAACCACACTAAGATAGCTAATGTTTCTCAGTTAACTAGCAAACCCAGGTTAGCTAATTACAGCCACCCACGTTAATTTGTTAGTTAGGTAGCTAGCTAGCATTAGTTAACTAGGTTAAGTGGCAGTACTGTTAATTATCAGTATCTGCGTATGTCGCTCCCTGTCTGACCTACATGGCCATCAAATTTTCGCACTAAACTCGTGGGACTGGCGTTAGACATGTCAGACAACCAGGGAAACCTAAACAACAACAACGTGCCGTTGAACAACAATGGCGGTCCGAACCGAATCCGCAACCCGAACATCAACCAGAACCCCCTCATCAACGTGCGGGACCGCCTCTTTCATGCCCTCTTCTTTAAGATGGCAGTCACCTATGCCAGGCTATTCCCACCGTCCTTTCGGAGGATTTTCGAGTTCTTCGTGCTTCTGAAGGTACGTGTCATTTGTTTACCCCGTACCCTTTTGGACCTGAGCCCATATTTGTTGAGCATTTTAGCTACAGTGAGAACACTATATATACAGTATATACTGAGAATGCTACCTTAGCTAATCCAAGTTCAGGCCTACTTCTGGTTATAAATTAGCAGTTTAAGCCTTCTTTGACATCTTGAATTGAGATATTCCATTTAAGTATAATCTATAACTAGGCTTTATCCCTGTTTGAGAAGCTGCCCCTCACTCTTCTATGAAAGTCACAGTGTAACTTGACCACAGATACACTCTGTAATTCTGTAATTAGACATAGAGGACACGCCAGGCTTTCATATTATGAATAAAGGTTAAATGTTGGTGTGCCTTAACAGATTGATCTGGATTGAGATGGCACAATAACATATTTTAAAACACGTATTCTGTGACTGCTACATTCAAATCTGCAATATTGGCCAATTAACCCATGCAAAACTGTATGTTAACTATATAGATAATAATGTTTTTACTGACTATTAGTCAAAACAGGACCTGTCATGTTAAAATGTTGGCTGCAAATCAGAAGTCAACACTTATCTCTGCTCAAATAGAAATTGTATGTGTAAAACCTGCCTATAGGTGAGGAAAGCCACAGAGGTAAACATGGTACACTGTCAGAAATAGACAGAACTATTGTACAGAGTGCTATCCAATGAAAAACTAGTATTTTACAAGAGAGATATGAAACCACCTTTCCAACTTTCAATGGAAGTTAGTTTGAAAAGAGTTAATTTCAGGCAATAAAGAAGAATTTCTTTTGGTCCATCCATCAAGAAATTTTCACACAGTATAAGGGACAGTTTGTGTATTCATGTTTTGTAGTAAACTAAAAATCAACAAAAACGCTTGTTGGTATCACCCTGTGACAGTTTTGAGCTGCTTTTTCTAGAGAGCTCCTGAGTAAAGGGACTTAAGTTCTGGCCGTTTAATCAGGAGATTGCAGGTTTTAATCCCTGATGATACCATTGCCAACTATAGCCCTGTTCCAAAGGGGTCCAGGGGTCCTCGTGTGCATGTACCCACAAGACCCGTAAGGATGTGTGGAGTGTCCCATTTTTTTTATTCTGCTGAGCTAAAGAATGTTTACCTACTGACATCAATCACATCCTCTCATTTGCAGGCTTTGTTTGTGCTGTTCATTCTGGCCTACATCCACATCGCCTTCTCCCGATCACCCATCAACTGTCTGGAGCATGTGCGTGAGAAATGGCCACGTGATGGAATCTTGCGCGTGGAGATCCAGCGCAACTCAAGCCGTGCGCCCATATTCCTGCAGTTTTACGAGACGGAAGGATTCCAGGGGCTGGTTAAAGAATCCAGTGGAGATACAGAGGACACCAGCCGAGCTCCTGTTCATCAAGAAGAGGAGGAGGAGGACGAAATGACCATGGAAATGTTTGATAACAGCTCTGTTAGGGTAAGTAAAAGGAAAAACACATGCAGGCACTTGTTCTGTTTTAGGGCAGTGTTTTCCAGTCCTGGGTGAGGGGAACATACATATTTTAGTGCATTTCCTTCCTAGGTAAACCTTTGGGACAGTTTCCTAGATGGGGATTAAGCCTAGTCGTGATCTACACAGTATTTTGAATGGAGATTGTATATTAAAAGGTAAATCTAGTCATAGGGAAATTGCCCTTTATTTATGTGTTACAGCAGAGAAAACAAAAAGACTGGACATATTTTAAACACTAGAGTATTTGTTTTTGTCTTTTATGTCTAGGAATATTCTCTTTTATTAAGACTAAATTTAAATACTTTTATATAAAACTAGAGATGGCACAGTACTCCTTTTTTCTATTTTGTTGAAATGCATTGCCAAATATAAACACACACTTAGGAGGTGTTTGTTTGTTGTTTGGTTCTCTTGGTTCAGACCAAGCAAGACAAATGTTTCATGGTTGCATTTTAGTCCCAGCTTGCTTTGTATTCATCCTAGCATACTGGATCCTGGGTTAATTTTCTCTTTTAAGGGGGGTGGGGTCCTCTGTGATTTTATTCCCATCCGGAATGATCATGTATGTGGTTTTCAGACGTCCTCTGAGAAAACTACAGACTGAATTACTTACTAGTAGTAATAGTAAAAGCCAGTTAACTCACTGGTCCTCCTGTTTTTTCAGTTGTAGTCCAGATGCAAGAGTTTTATCACTGAGTAAAAGTGTGAAATATTAATCACAGGCGCCCCCTGAAAAACTAATCTCGTCCTGATAGGGCTTAAGATCACTTTTTGATATGAGGATGATAGAATAAGTTTTGCTGATTAATATAATGTGTAACAATGTCTGTATGTCTGTAACTTTAAGGCAACAGCATACACAAGTAACAGGTGCTATTGTAATAGACATTAGTTTTGTGTTGTGTGGTGGTGTGTGGTTTGTGGTTAAAGCTTTAGACAGAAGAAGCTTCTTGATGAAGTGGGCAGATGAGGACTGCATAACAGTGGAGCGGAAGGCAAAGAATTGATCGTACATTTTGCAGACAGTCGTGACCCCGTGCTTGTGCACAAATATAGCTTTACCATAAAATACAGCAGTAATGTTTTCAGGCAATATGAACATATGTAAACAGTGGATATCTCCCAATGCTTGATCTAGCATTTTTATTGATAGTAAGCAGACACAGATAACAGATATGGGAAGTGAGAGCAGATGTAACAGCAATTGATTTGCTCAACTGCTTCAGGATAATGGTTATTGAATTTCCTCTGGGGAACACAGCTCACACAGGATTGTTTACATTGATGGGGAGACAACTGTCAATCATTATCTTTCCTTAAGTTTAACATTGGCAAAAACTTATTTTGAGTTATGTATTTACAATATACTGATTTTATTTTTTATAATTGCTGTATAATAAAAAACATGTCTCCAATATGGAAACTTTACAGGAGAAATCAAAGATTTTTGTTCCAAGTAAGCAAGGAGCATTTTGATTGGTCTATTCATCCTGATAAGTTACTGGTTGTAACAGAACTAGACATTTAGCACAGTTTTTTTTTTAAATATGTAGTTGTCTGGAGGAATTACATGATAGCTTTTTTTATTTATCCCAGCCCTGATACTATAGTAGTAATATTGTTTTCCTTATGAATTTGATTTAAATATTCTCCCAGTGGAATTAAATATAAATGTGTTGTATTCTATTTTTTCTGGAACTTGCTTTGGTCTATTCATCATAACGTCATCATGACATAATGTGAGGGAGGGCTATTGTGTTCATATGATGAGGTAAACTAAAAATCGACAAAAAAGGACAGCAGTGAAATACAATGCCTGGTACTGTACATAAAATTATAGTTATTTACAAAAAATACATTTAATATTTTTGCTCTTAAAGGCAGCATTTACTCTATTTACACCCATTTACACTTTATTTGTCTTGAGCGTCAGAATTATATGTAGATAAAAAAAAGTATTAACACAAGATGCATTTAAACAACTTTAGTAGAGGATTTTGATGCATTTGAGCCACATCAGTCTCACCAAGATGCATGTGACAGCCAGTCTCCTCCCAGTACAATTGAAACACCAGGAATAATTGCCACACAATGAGTAATAAGCAGAGGAGCTGCTTTTGAATACCAAGTATGAATGCATGTGGCTAGAATCTTATCAGGATACAATCCAGTTATTAGTCACATAAAATTAGCAAGTGTAAACAAGGTATTCAGGAATGAATATTTGATGCCTGTAATAAATCAAAAAATGTTTTGATTCCATATTAAACAAGTAACCGCATGATTTCTCTCTTGCTGCTGCAGTTTGAGCTGGACATTGAGCCGCGTCTGAAGCCGTCTCTGAGTGCTGGAGTCCCGGGCACGGGCCTGAACGACACGCAGGACCTCTCCTTCAGCCAGGCGCCCTCTAAAGGTATGCAGCCGCTGAAGGAGACTGTCTCCGAGATTGAGATGCTCACTCGAGCAGGTAAAGCTCCTCACATCTACCTCCTTCATCCCCAGCACTGCAGACATCCCGCTGCACTCCTCCTCCTCCTCCTCCTCTTCTTCTCCTGTGACCTCATGTCCTTCTTCCTCACTCGCTTTTCTTCATCCGCTCCTGATGCGATGCCCCCTCCCTGTTGTTTACTATTCGCTTATTCCTCCGTTCACTGAACCCCCTCACTCTTTCCGAGGTCCGGTGTGCTAGCTTAAAGCTAGGCTAAAGCTAGCTTAGTAAAGTGCACACTGTAGCTGATGGGAGATTAGAGGAAGGAGCGATTTAAAGTTCCTGAAGTGCGTTCAGTGCTAAGAGAGTGACTGCGTGTACAACGTAGGTTGATTTGATCCCTGAAGCTTTGCTGCATTTTGTGTGTGTGCAGGAGTGCTTGTGTGTGTGTGTGTGTAGATTTCTCTGTATCTTACATATGATGCCACGTCAGCAGTATGCCTTATAGATGTGTTATCACACGCTTGCAGTGAAGGATGAGTGAATGTCTAACCTATATTGTTAGAAAAGCTGCTGGTTTTATTGGTCATTTTAAGACTGTAAGTGATGGAGAGGCACTCTGCCATCCGTGCAGGCCTTGTGTCAGCACTGGAACAGAGACAGAGAGAGTGTGTGAGTGTCTTAGAGCCACTAATTTCTATCATTAGCACCAAAGAATGGCATTTAACTGGCTAAATAAATGTTACATTTAAAGGCAGGTCTAGAAAAATAGTGCCTCCACTAGATTCCCAACAGAAAGCTCTGTTTGGAGGAAAATTGGCGATCACATTAAAGATGCTCACCAAGGTGTTTGCCGAATGGCTGCTAACAAGTCACAGAAGCAGCAACTACCTACTAGTTACTACTTAATTTTAGGGCTATCATATGTTTTCAGAAAGGTGCAGTAACTAATTATTATTGTCCATTCCTTAATTCCTCTGTAATGGGGAGCTGAAATGATAAAAATCATACATTGTGATTTTCGGATTTTATTTATTTATTTATTTATTTTTAGATTGTCTTTTACAGTGGACATGCACCTAGGATGAAAATTTCATGATTTCTAAGTGGGAGAACTTGCAAAGTCGCAGGGTGTTCAAATACTTATTTTCCTCACTGTATATCAGTGTTTATTTTCTTTTATTTTTCCATTCCACCTTAAACTCTGCAGCCTCTTTCCTCTGTTGCAACATATACGATGGAACGGGAAAATTAGGTAAGGAGCCAGCTACTGAGACAAACTACGGTACTAGTGATTTTTATTTTTGACCGTAAAACATTGAAACTACACATTAAACTATGGTAATATAGTGGTTATCGTAATTGTCAAATTTGTGGTCACTTGCGCCCCATCTTGCTAGTCAGCTAGTCAGCTAGTCAGCCGTCTGTTGTAAGCATGCCTCGGAAAAATTAATCAACAACATCTGAGAGTTCCTCAGTGTAGTGCTATCGGACGGCATTGGCCGCTTTCCGTGGCTAGCGCTAGCAGGTAGCTGCTAATGCTGCTGCACCCAGCCTTAGTGGAAATCTGGAAATCAAAGGTTACTGTAAATGAACGGATGCTCTTTACTCACCCAAATAAACAGTTTTCAGGACAGAGAAATCGGTGTAGATTAACATCCAGCACTCATTTGGAATACATTTCACATCTTTTGTGGTTATCTATAAATTGGCCTTTATTTCCTTTTATTTATAATCTGTGTAGATTAATATTCAGCTCTTTTTTGATTTGAAAATGTTTTTTTTTTTTTTTTAGAATTACAATTAATTTTTTAGCTTAGCTTTACTTAACTTAGTTAGCACCCCCACCCTCCCAGCAATGAAACCTGCTAAATTAGAAGGAAAACATGGCGACACCCCTGTGCCTTACTAGTGTCACATAATGCACCTTATGATCCAGTGCGCCTTATATATGAAAAAATACGGTAATTCCTTTTCACACAAACAATTCTAGCCAGACACTGCTAGTCACAGTGATTCTTGGTCATCATTCTGTGTTGTGTTTAGTAGGATTCGTCATTGAAGACATAACCTCCCTCAGTGGACAGCACAGTGGGTGGTAATGTCTTCTATGATATATTTTCCCACTACACAAATGGCACTGTGGGCAGACAAGCAATGTTAAATATGTGGACAACTTGAGAAAGGGAATGTTGCATCCATCTGTCACCTCCTATCAGGCCTCACCTTAAATTTCAGTCACTTGTGTCCCATTTCTGTGTGATCTGCTATCTGAGAAATTGTGTAGTGCTATAGGTACAACAATCTGATGATTCTGATAGCATCTTATTGTGTACATGGCATAGAATGCTATATTTGTTGGGCAAAGGAAGCCAAAATACAGAAAATGTGTGGACAGGGCTCAAGATAATATTTTTAAATCGAAGCCAATCTTCCAGTCCACGAGTTAGAGAAGTGATTTGTATGTTAGCTACCCATATTGAATCTATATTTTTTCCAGAGAAGTGGAGTTGTCTGCTTAGCAGCTCATTATTCGATGATGCTCGTGAAAGGGGAGGTGAACAGTGCATTCTGTATTCTGTATTGTGTGGATAGGTGGGTGTGTGATGTGTTTGTGTGTTTCTATGTGCAGTGTGGCCCCAGGAGGAGTACATAGTGGAGTATTCTCTGGAGTATGGCTTTCTGAGGCTCTCCCAAACCACAAGGCAGCGTCTTAACATTCCTGTCATGGTGGTTACCCTGGGTGAGTTCCGCGTACCTGCCGAAACAGCAACTTTTGAAGTGACCACAGTACAGGGAAAATCTTGTTGATCAATCAACATTTTTAGGCAATGCTTCACTTTTGAGTGCTATGATAAATATTGCTGGGAAAATAAAAAGCATGAAGATTTATGGCCTGTTATGAAGATGTATGCCCTAGACTTTTTTAAATGAGAAAATACTGAATTGCATTTTTTTTTTTTTTTTTTTAAAGCACAGGCTTTTTTTTAATCCTTGTTTACTGTTTGCAGACCCCATGAAGGACCAGTGCTTTGGAGATGGCTTCAGTCGCTTCCTCTTAGACGAATTCCTTGGCTATGATGACATACTAATGTCCAGTGTTAAAGCTTTGGCAGAAAATGAGGAGAATAAAGGTAATTATTATATGTTCAGTTATTTGTGCATCGTATTTTTCAGAGATGACCATTATCAGCCTGTACCCTGCTGCTAACCCCGGCTAGCGGTTAGCCGCTAATGCTTTAGAGGAAATCCGGAAATGTAAGGTTATAAAAAAAAACAAAAAACAGAAGTGCTTTACTCACCCAAATAATCAGTTTTCAGGAGAGAAATCTGTGTAGATTAACATCTAGCATCTAAATTAACATATAGTCTGAAATGTTTTTAAAAGAATTATAGTTTTGTTTACCTAACATAGCTTAGCTTTACTGTAGACTTAAAAGGGAAACTTAGCTTCTCCCCTGTTCCTACTACTAATTTCTTGTGTCGCATAAAATGAGTGGTATAAGTTGGTGTGCATTATAGTGCAAAAAATCACCAGTTCATCATTATTTACATGGTTTAGCACTGCATGTCCTTTCTTGTTCACATTGCAGCAGTTTAAGCGCATATTTATTTTTTGTGTGTGTGTGTGTGTGTGTTTGTGTACATCCTTAGGGTTCTTGAGGAATGTGGTTTCAGGAGAACACTACCGTTTTGTTAGTATGTGGATGGCACGTACCTCCTACCTGGCAGCCTTTGTGATCATGGTGATATTTGTAAGTATCCGACACACAGGAAACAGACAGGTACTAATTAAGCAAGACTTCATTGCTATGTATTAGTCCAAATGCTTGTAGGTTTAAATGCTTAGAATGAAGATTTTAAGTTTTTCATTAATTTATTCATCTGTATTCCCTGTCTACCTCAGACCCTCTCTGTGTCCATGCTGCTCCGCTACTCCCACCATCAGATTTTTGTCTTCATAGGTAAGATTCAAAGGGCTCATAATCCAGTCCAGACTAGGGAAACCTATTGGAGTATTATTGTCTGTGTCAATATTAAGCTTTGTTTGTTTAAACTGACCTTTCTTCCCTGAGCAGTGGACCTCCTGCAGATGCTCGAGATGAACATGACCATTGCCTTCCCAGCAGCTCCTCTTCTCACTGTAATTCTAGCTCTTGTCGGTAGGTCAAAGCACCTGTAGGTCATTGCACCTGCATGTTCCACACACACGACCTGTACTGAACGGCTGTTTATACACGTTTATGACTTCTAGGCCAGCAAGCCTAGACATTTAAAATGAGTCATGGATTACAACACTATTTTTTTTCTCCCATAACCTGCTGGGTGTCAGTTTGTTTCAATGGGTTTTTTAATACTATTTCGATTTTTGAAAACCCAGTATGAGATTTTAGAGGTTTATTCTGTGTTGTTTAAACACTGACTGCTTGATAGCAGTATTCTTCGGTCCCACTGTCCTAAACGCATAACTTTTTCATTATAAAGTGTTCTATCAGTAAATGAACAGCGAAAGAGCTAGCACTTAGTGAGGTTAGCAGCTAATGCTAATATTGCTGTAAATTTGGTGCTGGAGGACTAAACTGGCCTCCTGCACAACAGAGTAACTTCAATGCTCCTTGCAACCTGACTGGTAAAATTAATAAATAACAAGCACCATATTATATGGCGCACTGACTTTTTTTTGGAAAAATGAAAGGATTTTAAGTGTGCCTAATAGTGCAAAAAATGGGGAATGCATAGGCTTTTTTTATTATTATTCCTGTATATCACACTATATTACCTTGTGTAAATATTCAATGATTTAAGGAAATTTTATTGTCATTTGCATCACATGTGGTACATGAGGTGGAACGAAATTGTGATCTCACGATCCAGTTTACACCCAAGAGCTGTCGTTAAGAGAGATAATATAGATAAAATAGATACCAAAATAATTAATACAATAAAAAGAGAATAGAACAAAATAGATAAAGATAAAAACACAAAAAAATAAATAGGGAGAAATAAGGGAAAAAGGGAGAGTAGGCAGGTAGCAGCAACATGAAGTCCAGAATGCAAGTTCCCAGTATACCACAATATGTAGAACTGTGGAACTTCTGTTTCATGAAACATATAGTAACGTCAGTTTCTAGCCAATGCACAACCCTAGTTAAAATCCTGACTGATACAGCCATATCAACATTCAGTGGTAACACTATTTGTCAGCTCATTCAGCTCTTCTGAACTTTTATATTTTCCTTTCTTATCTCATGACAGGAATGGAAGCAATCATGTCTGAGTTTTTCAATGACACCACTACAGCATTCTACATCATCCTCATCGTGTGGCTGGCTGACCAGTACGATGCCATCTGCTGCCACACCAACACAAGCAAGCGCCATTGGCTCAGGTATGGCACTGCTCTTCCTTAGCACCTTGATTAAAAGCCAAAATGTAGCAAGTTAAGGCCTATTTATAGATAACCGCTAAAGATGTGAAAAGTATTCCAAACGAGTGCTGGATGTTAATCTACACAGATTTCTCTCCTGAAAACTGTTTATTTGGGTGAGTAAAGTGCTTCCATTTATTTACAGTAAGCTTAGATTTTCAGATTTCCACTAAGGTTGGGTGCAGCAGCATTAGCGTCTAACCGCTAGCACTAGCCCGACAGCAGTACATTGAGGAACCCTAAGTGTTCCGGTAAGTCAGGGTGATATTAGCTAGCGATTCATCCCACGCAGCTTGTTTTAACACGGTAAACACGCAGACTACAGTTCGATATACTCTGATTTTTTTTTATTTTTTATTATTATTTCTGATTTTTTTTAATATTTTTTTTTCCCCCCAATTTTCTCCCCAATTGACACGGCCAATTACCCAACCCACTCATTAGGACTCCCCCTATCACTAGTGATGTCCCCACACCAGGAGGGTGAAGACTAGCACATGCCTCTGATACATGTGAAGTCAGCCACCGCTTCTTTTTGAACTGTTGCTGATGCAGCATTACTGAGTAGCATCACAGCGCACTCGGAGGAAAGCGCAGCGACTCTGTTTTGGATACACCAGCTCACAGAAGCCTTGTGCTGCAGACAGTGGGTGTTTTTACCTGTTCATGAGCTTAATTGTTTCATCTAGAGACTGAATGAGAAACTGCAGCATCTCGTGGAGCCTCTCAAAGAGCCGATGTAATTGCAGGGCCGTGGAAAGCTGCCAGCATGTACCTTGTTAGCTTTAGGTTTATGTTATCATGAAATATTGATTGTGGTTTTCGAAATATTCTGTAATTCATTTACCGAACAGAATAGTTTGGTGCAATGTGCAGTTCTATTCATTTGTACACACATTCTCTGAGCTTATTTTAGGCAAATGTGACACTTATTTTAAGGCTGAAACAGGCGCTCTCTGAGGAGTCTTTTGTGCTATTTTTTTCCAGGTTCTTTTATCTGTACCATTTTGCATTCTACGCCTACCATTATCGCTTTAACGGGCAGTACAGCAGCCTGGCTCTCGTCACGTCTTGGCTCTTCATTCAGGTAAGGTTGTTTTGGAATTAATAGGGAAATAATTCTGCTTGTTGTGTGTTTATATATAAATCAGTGTTCCTGAGCCTAGTCTTTAGGGACCTGCAAATGGTCCACATTTGCTGCTTTGTCCCAGAATGTTGGAGAATGTAAGGCACAATCCCATTTTACCCTTTTGGCCCCCTTTCACATTGTTTTGTGTGCACACACCTAAGGGGAAGGGTGTCCTGATTCTTATTAAGCTGGAGGGGAAGAGGGAAGTTTGAAGGCTACATGGCTCTTTAAATTGAGATTTTTTAGAGGCACACTCCAAACACAGGACTATGAGAATCACTGGCAGATGGTGACCAAGAAAATTCCTCATAAATTTGAGTATTTTCCTCATTAAATATTACAATAACCACTATATTACCAGAGTTTGATGTGAATTTCAGCTCCTCATCACAGAGGAATTAAGAAATGAATAATATTAATTAATTGCTGCCCCACCTGCTCCATTTCCGAAGACCTACGATAAAGCCCTAAAGTTAATATATAATATATCTGTATCATGTACTCGAAGGATCGTCCAAATTCTTAGAGGGAGCATTTCACCCCCTCCTCTGCAACTCTGTTTCAACAGAAAGAGTTACACTCAAAAACAAGGGTTAGGGCTGGACAAGAAAAATGGGATTGGGCCTTAGAGTGTAAAAATATTTGGTAGTCTATGAAGCATACCTGCTTTTATGATCAATAAATTATTAAAATGACCAGTATTTAGGCTTTTTGTTTCCTCTTGCTTATTATTAATTCCATGTTCTCTCCAGCACTCCATGATCTACTTCTTCCACCATTACGAGCTGCCAGCCATCCTCCAGCAGATCCGCATCCAGGAGATGCTGCTGCAGAACCAGCAGGCAGGACAGGGCAACCAGACGGCGCTGCAGGACAACCTGAACAACAACACCAGCGCTGTGGGCCCCGCTGGACAAGCCGCAGCAGCCAACGCTGCCGCTTCAGCCAACGGCCAAGACCGGCAGCCTGCTCCTACATCCCAGCCGCCAGCAGACGCGTCCAGCCAGCCTGTGGCTGCTGCTGCGGCAGCGTCCAGCGATCCCAACTGGATGGCCGAGACGGCGGCCATCATCACTGAAGCCATTATAACAGAGGCGCTGTCAGCCCCACATTTGGACAGTGCTTTGCTGGAGTCAACAACGTCCACCGCTGGTGCATCCATGGCAGTGGAGACTCAAGGCCAAAGTCAAGGTCAGAGTCAAAGCACAGGGAGCGAAATCCAGGATAGACAAAGTAGTTCTTCTGGAGATCCAGAGATCAAACCCCGGGGCTGTCCTCAAGGCCTGGGGCCACCTGGTGGTGGTGGAGGTGGTGGAGATGGAGGAGGAGGAGGAGGAGGAGGAGGAGGAGTTGTTGTAGGAGGAGGAGAAGGAGGAGGAAAAGATGAAGCAAGATCAGCTCATCCCCTCACATACTGTAGAAAGCCAGAAGTAGAACATGAAGCGGACACGCAGCAGTTCGCTGCAGACTGGGACGGTAAGACCGAGAGCGAAAGTCGCAACGGACCGGCGACGGCTCCTTCCTGAGCTTGGCGTTTGTTTGCTCCCGTTCCAAACTCGTGATTCCACCTCCTTTCCTCTTCAACTAGCAGCAAACGGCAGCCGAGCTTCTTTACCCTACAAACGCATCCGGAAACGGCCTTGAGGAGGAAGAGGAGCATCAGCATCAGCGATGGAGCACAGTGTAAACGCACCCCCCTAAAGTCTGGCCAAGAACTTGGGGGACTGAACTTTTTTTTTTTTTTTTCTTTTCTTTTCTTAGAGACTTTAACGTCAGAGTAAAGTAATCGCTTCTCGAATTCTATTGAAAAGACACCACATCAGGGTGAGATCATTTGAAGAGTATTGTTTATTCGTGTGAGATCTTTTTTTCCCCCCTCCTTTTATAAAAAAGAAAACAATGATTGGTAGATGAAGATTGATTGATTGATTGATTGAAACACTGGGTGTGTGATTGCAGATTTTGACGTGTTCAGCAATTTTACAGTCTAGTACAGTGAATAACATCCTGCGTCAGTCAGATCTCAGCTTGTTGAGTTCAGAAGTTAAGTTGAGTTAAAGGTAAAAGTATCTAGTCTCTGTTCTCAATAATAATATTTTTTTTTCAGGCCAAACAACCAGAACAAGTGGTGTGTGTATGATGCCAGTCTGTGAGTTAGGGGTAGGGGGGTTCTTATGGTTTTATGCACTAGTGGACTAGCAGAATACACAGTGTAAGGAAGAACCCAAGCTAGACCCTTTACTTAACCTCTTCTGGAAGAAGTTCTGGAAGCTCACTAATGTACACTTCTTTGAATTGCATTTTCTTTCGAAGATATTAATGTTCATTGTTGTGTCGAGGAGAGGGTAGTGAATTCTGTATGACAAACTATTTGATGAAGCTCAGCTCAGTTTTTTTTTGTTGTTGTTGCTTTGTTTTATTTAGTTTTGTTTAATGGTACGTCCATCCAAACATTATCTGCAAGCCCTGGAGGTTAACGTTAACGTCTTTTTTCTAACTTTTGTTAAAAAAAAAAGAAAGTTTTTAGGGACACAGTTGTTCAGATTGCTCATATTCTTTCCACAGTGACTTTCTTCGCCCCTCAGTTCAGATGAGTTTGAGTTTTGTTTGAGATATGGGCATTGAGATATGGTTGCCTTAGTCCCATTAAAAAAAAGCTGATAATTCTGCATGTAGGATGATTATAAGCGCATTATAAGAGGGAACTTGTCATGTAGATGCTTCCTCATTTGTGTTTGTTTGTTGCTCGCTAATATTTACACTGTTTATGCAGGCATAAGAGCAGGGTTTTTCCCTTCAACATCTTACGAACATCTTATAGACACCTTACAAATATAAGTGATATCAGTCTGCCAAATAGTGAAGTAGTTTCAGAAAGAGGAAATTTTTAAAACTTGTCTAACTCTTGCTCTGGTTACTGCCAAACATGCTGAGACTGTCTACAACAGGTCTTGACTGTAGATCAATACAAATATAAATCATGATCGTTATAATGCGTTATAATGTTCTGTCACAGAAGAGTATGCTCCTGCTGTGTGAGACTGTTTTTGATTCCTAGAAAGAAGTTCTTCAGTCATGCACATGAAAGAACATAAAACAAGTCCACAGAAAGAATGGATTTCAAACATGTACATTAAGAAACAGTGAAACTGAAGGAAAGAAAGCTGTGTATGCCTTACAGATCACCCACGCATGGGCAAGTAAAGCCAATTAACCAGCCTGCAGAAATCCCTCCTGGCTTAACAAATTGAGTTCTGTACAACAGTCGCTGCTCCAGCGAATAGATTAACACTTACCTCTCAACACACCGCCGCCGCAGCGCCAGATTAAAATCCGCTCTTTAAACTTCTGTGGCCGAGATAAGACTGGAAGAAACAGTAGATTTTCTTTTCTCAGCAGACTTTCATTTAAAGGCTATGCAATAAAATGGCAAGCTAAATGCCAGTGGCTCTGGGAGGCGATGCTCTTATCCAACACGAAAAGAAGTGTGCAATACAAGTCAGTCGGTCTGAGAGCAGTTTTCAGCATGAGTGCTTCTCAAGTGAGCTTTTATGATCAGTTCTTTCTTCTGTTTGTTCGTATGTTTATTATTATTTTTTTTTTCTGTGCCTATCTGCCGTTCTGTTCCAGAATGCAGGATGACTATCTTTCCATTGAGGTCTTTTAGGTGAAGCAAATCCACAGTTCTAGATGATCCTCCTTCATTCAGATGTATTTAACTGTACAAACAAAAATGCATAAACGGAGAAAAAAAAAAAGGATTTTCCACTCAAACTGCGTGTGCCTGTGGTTCTTTGCTTTGTTGCAACTTCATTTCTTTCTTCTTTTTCTCGTCTTTATGAATAAATGCCATAGTGGTGTCATTGTGGTGAAGAATCAACCCCCCCAGTCTGAAACATAGAGGTGTATGGGTAAACACATCATGGGAACCACTGAAATAGTCTTACCTTGCCACCTTACCAGGATGTCGTTTACCTCCAAATTACTTCATGGTCACAAAACCGAGTTCATCTAGTCATTCATATGTTAGACTTTATTTGTGAAAAACATTCAATTTAATTCAATCCAATTTAACAATACTATAATTTTTTTAGATCAAATACTGTAGAACTGAACAAAAAAAAATCATCTAAAACCCAGCACACTTTTCCATTTTCACCCCCGGTTGTCGCTTTGAGGCATCTGCTGCCACAGATTGTCATTTTAGGTCCAATTTTCCAAACTGCTAAACTGGTACTCTTACAAACCACCACAAAATCTGACGGAAACAAATCTGAAGAGTAGCGCAAACGGTCCTCTCAGTGTGTAGAAAGCTGATTCTGTGCATTCCTGCCACTGAGGAGCAGCGATTCAGCCATGCTGATTCCTGCTGCCTTACATCTAGAGGGCTCTGCAGTCTCTCTAGGCCTCAGTTGGCCTACATGGCTCGAATTTCTCCTCGATAAGACGCTGTAAGTTCATTCGGAACTTGATTAGAAAATAGGCCACATCATGTCCAGCTGCCGTTGTTGTTCTAAGCAAAAAAAGACCAGGCAGTTCCCAGGCTTGATGATGCCAAAGCATGAAGACCGCAGGAGATCCCAGGCAGGAGGAGTGCAAGCCTTTTGGATGGGATAGATATCAAAACCTTCTGTCCATCACTGCACGCCGTGCTGTCCTCCACTCCAGTAAGGGGCATCACCTTTTCCCCTCCAGATCTTTGACGAGTGAGCGGCAGATGGTGGCGGTGACGGTCGGAGGAGCTTCGGAAGTCACACTCGTCACCGTCGTCACCACAGCCGCCCTTTCTTTGGCGAGAGCGGTCTGGAGCTGGGCTCTGCGGGCCAGCGCCGCCCTCAGCTGACCACGTATCTCCTCGATTTTCTCCTGTAGCTCCTCCAGTTCTCCATCCTGAGGAGGGCTCGCCAAGGAGGGCGGAGATGAAGGAAGCGGCATGGTGGGTCTCAGAGGCACAGGTCCACCGTTTTCACACACTCTTGACAGAAGACTTCCAGTAGATGCAGTCCCAGAACTAGAAGCAGAACCAGATGGAGCCCCAGATCCTGACCCTGAACTGCCCTGACCCCCCTCTGCCACCACTCGGGCGAGAAGGCGGCGGGTGTTGAGGGTCTCCAGGTTGAAGTGAACCCTCTTATTGTCCTTGGTCTCTTTGGCTGCCTCGCTGCTTGCGTTGTTCCACTTTGCGAAGGACATCGTCGAGGCGGGTGGCGGCGGTTGTGGGGGCTGTGCCTTTTGAATGTTACAGCTGTGGAGAGAAATAATCAAATTAAAAAAATTGGTATCTGCAACTGAAACATTCACAGTTATCAACAGTTTGGCACAATAAAGATGCATATTGACGCTGTCCAATTAAAAAACTAGTATCTTCACAATAGCAACTTTAAAGGAGAGAGAGAAAACCTATTTAGCTTCAATGGACTTTAATGGAGGTCAATATAAAACAGTTTGTCAAGTAATTCTGGAGAAATTCTATTGGTCCATTAATCAGACAGTTGGTTTGTTGAAATTATTTAGTAAACTAAAAATCGTCAAAAATTGAGATATACAGTAGGCCTCTTATCCAGCTGTCTCCAGGTCTTAATCCTAATCTCTATCTTAAATCTTACAACCCGTTCAGCCAAACAATGTTTTTGTAAGTATCTGGATATGGTCTCTGTGAGCAGGACTGAAGATCACTGCTAAATGGTGGATTTAACAGGCAAGTTTAAGCCTAGTATGCTGAATTGCATATTGTAAATATTGCAATATTCTTGAAAGCAGTCTATTTTGTATGTGTTTTTGTCACGTTTTTCTTCTTCTTTTTTTTTTTTTTACACTGAATTGGTTACATTTAGTTTTGGTAAGCTACTATTTATGAAAAAGACAAACAAATTTTCTTATATTCCTACTAATTAAAACATATCTAATTATATTAATATTTAATTTTCATATGGCCAAGAATATTGTTATCCAGGGTTCATACAATTTTTATCCAATTTCCAATTGTTTTTTTAATGACTTTAAGAGTTTAGAAATCAATATTTGGTGATCACAGTTTTTCATGCTCCTTGGCTTTTTCATGCTCCTCCTCCAGTCTTACACACTGCTTTTGGATAACTTTATGCCTTTACTCCTGGTGCAAAACTTAAAGCAGTTCAGCTTGGTTAGGTGGCTTGTGATCATCCATCTTCCTCTTGATTATATTCTAAAGGTTTTTAATTTGGTAAAATCAAAGAAACTCATAATTTTTAAGTGATCTCTTGCTGTATATATGTTGTTGTGGGTTTATAATAATGTGTATCCTATATCGTAAATAAATTATAAGATATATCTGCAGAAATAGAGAAAATCACTGTGTTCTTATTCACAGTGCTGCAGGAAATACACTCACAGAGCACGATTAGGAACACCTGCACGCCTCCTCATTCATGCAGCTATCTAATCAGCTAATCACGCTGCGAGGCTCATTATGGAGAGCACTGATGAGGAAGAGTTCATTATTAATATGAACAGTTCATTGTAGAACAGCCGAGCTGACTGCTACACTACACTCTACCATGCACTAAACTCTATTACAGCCCGTTTCCACATGGTTCATTGAACACTAACCTTTTTAATATTAATGCTCATAATCATTGTATACTCTACAACATTACAATAAGCTCTGAACCTTATTCGTACTATCCTAATTCAACCATTACCTGCGTTAGTAATTAAATATTCACACTGCTTTTGTTTTGGTTTCAGAGATCTTTTGGATAATTAAATATGCAACGGGTAAAGTTGACCCGGGAGCACCATTGCTGTTCCTGACAAATGAACATAACAGAAGGGTTAAAAACTGTCAGAATGTTCAGAGCTGTTTTCTGAGGGTTTTGTGGATCTGCACTGCCTGTGCGAGTGAGCTGACAGCCTGCCAACAATGAAGCACAGGGAACCCTGAATTCCACAGTGTAACAAAAGCACAAGCACAAATTAGGACAGACCCAGAGGCGACCCCGGGCACTGGAGCGAAGTGTCCACGTTAAATAAAGCCGATACCTTTTTTCAGCGGTGCCCCTTTGCCGCTTCACGTCCTCGTACGTCATGTTCAGGGCTCTGTGGATTTTCTGCAAAACAAACAATTATCTCAGAAAAATGAAAGACATCAGCAGCGTGCTTTTCAATTTCTAAATCAGTGTTACACAAGACACTGCAGTCATTTTCTACTTATTAGTCCCTCAGAGAGAAAGACAGACACACACACACACACACACACACTGTAACACATTTCTTCTGTCAGAGCTCAGTTTCAGTAGATTCAGTTAAACAGCAGGTGGCACTCTTACTCTTACTAACTTTAGTCCTTCAGACCAAAGCCTGGGAATCATCACAGTTATAAAATATACAGCTCTGAAAAAATTAAAAGACCACTTCAGTTTCTGAATCAGTTTCTCTGATTTTGCTATTTATAGGTATATATAAAATAAACTAAATAAATGTCTGAAATAATAAAAAAGACTTCAAATAATGCAAAGCAAATGAGCTTATATTCATTCAGAAATTCGTTCAGAAATCAGTAATTGGTGGAATAACCCTGGTTTTTAATTACAGTTTTCATGCATCATGCATCATGGCATGTTCTCCTCCACAAGACTTACACACTGATTTTGGATAACATTATGCCACTTCTGGCCTTAAATCCTTTTTGTGTGAGTGCTTTGTCCAATCAGACATGATGTTTGGGTGTTCTGGACAAGCATTAATAATCAATTCATATGAGGTTATATTTTTGCAAGATTTAATATCTTGTCACACTGAATGGTTTTTAAAAGCTCATATACAGTACAGTTCTTGCGTTTCAAAGAACAATAATTGTATCATTGTTTGTTAAAAAAGTTTTTTTTTTTTTCATTTTCTACCCATTTTACAGAGGCAATTACCCAGCCCACTCATTAGGACTCTCCCTATCACTACTGATGCCCCAACACCAGGAGGGTGAAGACTAGCACATGCCTCCTCCTATACATGCGAAGTCAGCCACCGCTTCTTTCTGAGCTGCTGCTGATGCGGCATTGCCAAGTAGCATCACAGCACGCTCAGAGGAAAGCGCAGTTACTCGGTTCCGATACATCAGCTCACAGACGCCCTGTGCCGCGGACATCACCCTTTAGTGATGTGGGGAGAGAGCGCCATCTACCCACCCGGAGGGAGCAGGGCCAATTTTGCTCCCTCTGAGCGCCGGCAGCTTGATGGCAAAGCTGCATGAGCAGAGGTTAAAAAAGTCTTTACACACTGAATAACTTTATGTTGCTGAATATTCGGTGCATGCCATGCTAAAGACTAAATTATTAATACTATTAAAACAGAACATACATAATAGTCATTAAACAGAGCAGTACAATATTACACAGAACACATCAGAGCCCAACAAAGCAGCTTGAGGTGCTTTAATCAAGTGTACCTTGCTTATTTCATTTTTAAGGACTTTGTGCACTCATTCACTTTACCAGACTTAAGCTATTACACCATATTTGCACTACCGTTTGTACGGGTTGTGCTTTCATTCCATCTTAATCACCCCCCCCTCTCCCAACACTATTGCACTGTTGTTTTCTGTCTTACGTATGTCTATTTGCGTCCTTTCTGTATTGTATATATATATTATTTTATATTATAAATTAAATTTCTGTACTTGCTGTAATTTCTGGAAAGCAGAGTAACGTAATTTTAATCCTCTGTATTTACTATACATATGCAGCATTGACAATAAAAAACTACTTTCTCTTACTGCAAGGCCAAAAAAAAAGTCACTACCTGGATTTAACTAAGCAAATGATCTGGAGTTGCTGCAGTTGGTCAGGTCTAGGTTCAGCAACAGTGTGTGCTGAAAGAATGAGGTCAGCTGACTACCTGACTATACTGAATTCCATCAGATTATTCCATCAAAGGATTTTTCTTCCCTGATGGCACGGTCATATTCCAAGATGACAATGTCAGGATTCATGGAGCTGGAATTGGACTTGTGAAAGAGTGGTTCAGGGAGCACAAGATCATCATTTTTTACACATGGATTGTTCACCACAGAGTCCAGATCTTAACCTCATTAAAAATCTTTGGGATGGTCTGGAGAAGGCTTTGTGCAGTGGCCAGACTCTACCATCATCAATGATGTAAGATCATGGCGAAAAATGTATTTAGCAACACTGGATTAAAATAAATAAATATGACATTGCAGAAGCTTACAGGGTTCCTGACTAATTAGTCAGGTCTGTGTTACCTAATTAAAGCTGGAAATACAGTGAATCACATTTGCCATCACTAAGGAATTCTTACCTGGCTGGTATGGAGCCAGTATTTGAATTTCTGCCGGCGGCGAATGTGAGGCAGCACCAGACGGTAGAAGGCGTGTTCCCCAGCCAGAGTGAGCAACGCCCCCGTCACGCCCACACACAGCAGCACAAACAACCCTGAGAAGTGGCGAATGCCCATCTGCAACGTCTGTAAAGAAGAGAAGACACACAAACACAAACTCAGACCTATTTTGAATAGGATCCTTTTAAAAAAAAGACCTCCCGTAGTTCTGCAGAAGCTGCAAGAATGAAACGTCTGCACAGATTCTCCAGCCTTCCCTCAAACCAGCATGCCAGCAAATGTGTGACACAAGCTGGGGAATGAATGCAGGGGGTTAGGAGGCTTTGTGACACAGTCTTTCTCAGCTGTCTTGTTTTTGTCAGCAGGCGTGAAGCCTAAAATCCATTTGAGGGGAAAAAAGGTCCCCTTTGAAGTGGCGGTACGGAGAGGATTTAATACCTGGGCCGGACGGCAGGGGGCGTCGTACTCCTTCCCGTTCCGAGGGCAGCCGAGGTCTTGTCGTTAAAGTGGGATTGGAGTGAATCCTCACAGGAGCGGCTTTGATGGAGAAGGATTCCTACTGACTTGAACTAATTGGAATTTGGCACAAAAAAAATATCATCCCGGCTAATTGAAAAAGAAGCCACGCTCACATCAGTCGGCGCGCTGCTCGGTGTGCTTTCTGTAATCGGCAGTCAGTCGTCTCAAATCTTAAAATAATGTCCACTCTGGATAATGTCCCTTACAGATATTTTAGCTTACTTTTGAATAAAGCAGATGCTTCTGCTCATCGTTCAAGCAGGTTCACAAAAAACCCTCAGAAACCAGAAAATAAAAAATGATACCAGTTTTGACTGTTGAGTTTTCACACTTGCACTTTTAGTCCGGTTAAATCAGACTCTGGTTTGGACATTTTTTTTTCCAATGGAGTCACTTAGGCAAGTGTGAGTACAGTCAGGTCTATTGGACAGTACACACAGTGGCGGATTTGGAAGTTCTGGGGCCCCATGCAACGTTTTTTTTCCAGGGGCCCTGATCAAGAATGTATTCTTTTGTATAGCAAAATGCAACACTGACTCTGACAACCCTAATGTCTCAGCTACCTCATCCTTGTCAGACATTTCATTTCTTGCTGCTGCGAAAAAAAATTGGTGAGCTTTGTCAAGCTTTCTGTGCTGGACGTCCATTTCTTAATTTTCTTTCTTTTTTGGGCACCCCCGGGATAAGACCGTTTCATAGTTGTGCCGAAGCTACCTTAGTCTACCTTGCCTAGCTTAACTTGCGTGTATTTGCGGTGTCAAACAAAAAAGAAGTAATGCATTTTTTTTTCTTTTCGGTTTTTTTTTTGCCAACCTTTTGTCCAGCAGGGGGCCTCCTGATCCCTGGGGCCCCAAGCAATTGCGTGGTTTGCGTGGTGGTAAAATCCACCCCTGATTACACAGCAAATTCCCTAAGAGTTAATATCACATCATTTTGAGTGTATATGCGTGACCATCGAACACACTATACACTGTAACAGAGTTAAAGTAACTCTTCTCTGGGAGTTGGCCTTTTAACTTCAGGAGTTAAATCTGAACTGTTGTGGGATATTTATCCCATCTAGATTAAAATACAGCTCTCAGCTAGAGTTCATTTTACCATAAACTCCTTCACAGTGTTCACAAATAATGCAGAAATTTGTGTGATTAAACTAATATTATTAAAAAACATTGGAATATTTTAAAACCCTGAAACATTTAGGAGTAAAAATGACAACAAAAGGATCATTACTGATTACAATAAAAATTTCATACTCAACAAGTGTTTGCCAGTACATAATCTTTTAATTGCATGACAACTTTAATCCTGCATTGCAGTTTTTTTTTTATTATTTTAATGTTTTTAAATGGAAATAATGATATTTAAAAATACTCAGAAAATGATTGGATGGCAAGGCTATAGTCTTACATATTTCAACAAATTTGGCCCAAAAATTCATGGTGATTTCTTTCTTTTTTTTTTTTTTTTCTTTTAATGTTTTTAAATGGAAATAATGATATTTAAAAATACTCAGAAAATGATTGGATGGCAAGGCTATAGTCTTACATATTTCAACAAATTTGGCCCAAAAATTCATGGTGATTTCTTTCTTTTTTTTTTTTTTTTCTTTTAATGTTTTTAAATGGAAATAATGATATTTAAAAATACTCAGAAAATGATTGGATGGCAAGGCTATAGTCTTACATATTTCAACAAATTTGGCCCAAAAATTCATGGTGATTTCTTTCTTTTTTTTTTTTTTTTTGCCCACCACCCCTCTTCGGAGGACCAATTTAACTTTATTGTTTATTAGTGTTTATACAAAGTTTTTTTGGTACTGTGGGAATTGTGAGAAGAAAACAAAACAAAAAAATATATAATAGAAAAAAAATAATAATAATAGAAAAAAAAAAATAATAATAACATATATATATATATATATATATATATATATATATATATATATATATATATATATATATATATATAATAAAAAAATAAGAAGTGGGGGATTGTGGAGAAAAGGAGGAAGAGAAAAAAAAATTTAACACATAGAAAAAAGAAAATTAATAATAATGACACTAATAATAACTGAACAATTTGTAAACCACAAGAGAAAAAGGAGAAGGGAAGAGAAAAAAAAACAGATTATAGCAAACAAGATACAAATATTAGGAAACAACAACAAATAGATCTGAATATTTACATAAAAAGAATGGAGAAATAGAAAAGGAAGATATATACATATATATTTTTTTCTTGTTTGATGTTATGTGGTAATAGATAGAGAGAGAAGAGAGAAAAGAGACAGAGAGAGAGAGAGATAGTAAAGGTAGCATTGCATTGCAGTTCTCAGTGCATTACCATCACTTTGTCACACTTAACAGTGCAGAAGATGGTAACTTGCTCTTATAGCCAACAACACATCGGCTAGGCAAACAACCATTATATAAAATATCAGAAAATGGAAAGTAGTCCTGGTGGGAAAGACTTCACACTGACGGTAAGCTAGGATGGGGGGACACGCCCATTAGAGATTTCAGTCACGCTCCTCAACACCTTGGAATAAATTCTGTATATATAATACTACAACACCAAAGAGTTCCCCTCAACTCAACTTGTAGTTAAAGTTGGAGAATGAACTCAAACAGTTTAACACTTTCACACATTTTTGTTTAACTCCAGATTTTTGAACTCCAGAAATTTGCTGTGTATTACACAGTATCATGATGTAAAATGTTTGTCATCTGACATCATGACCAACATGCAACCTGAAATTAACGTCTATGGACATTGGTGGCCAGCTAGGAAGCAAATCAATCACTTGCCTAGAGCCCAAAGCAGGCCTGGGGCCCCCAGACAACAACTGGTTATGAATTTAATGCAACGACAAACTGTGTGAGCACCTATTAAATTCTGTTGCGGTCCATGCAGGAAAGTACAACCACATTGGAAGCCAGAAATGAAAGAAAAGAAAGGAAGGGAAAGAAAAGACAAATCAAGACAGTGATGATTTTTATACGTTCGGTTTGTTTTTGAGATGACAATTACCTCTTATAACTATCAGGTCTACTCAGCAGGTTCGAGCTAAACAGCTAAATATTATAGTGTCGTTTATGGAAAACTGTCTCCCCTGCTGTTGTTAAATGCATATTTTAATTATGCACTAGTTCAGAACACAGGACCTTCTTGCATCAGCAGCTGAAGTCTGAGAGAGCACAATAGATATTGCTGTCTTTAGGTAGATAAATGCAATCTCTCCCCATATAATAATAGTAGTAGGCATGAACATCTGGTAGCTCATGTATCAGAGCTTAATATGAACAGAGGTTTAGTAATTGGGGAGAAATATAAAATTTAAAAAAATATATATTTGAGCCTTGGAAGCCATTGCAGAACCATGTGTAAATCATGTGTAAAGAACATATAATGTGTCAAACAACCTTCATCTTCACACTCCTCTTTTACAATAATGATTCTTAGTAGGACCACAAAATTGCAAAAATACTTCATTGACATCTTTTGACTTGAAACCATGCGATAGTAAGTAATCTAGCAATCATTTTATATTTTTACTCTTGAACAAGCTCATTCAGTTCAGAAGCTCTAATGACAGTAAAAGGGGAAATGTGCACACAACAACACGTATCAGCTTCACCGGATTTCGGCTTCTCACAGGGCAGCAAGAAAACAACCTCCTTTCACCATGTGAAG
Organism: Astyanax mexicanus; assembly: GCF_023375975.1. Lineage (NCBI taxonomy): Eukaryota > Metazoa > Chordata > Actinopteri > Characiformes > Acestrorhamphidae > Astyanax > Astyanax mexicanus. The sequence continues at coordinate 18,095,102 of NC_064423.1, read as the reverse complement.
AAAAACAGCTAATAAAAAAAGAGCTGGAATTCCTAACATAGACATGTTGCCGGCTACTGAATGACGCAACTTCTTTTGACGTCTACGGAATCCTTTAGCCCGCATTATCTTTGATTGCAGGCAGAAAGTGGAAAATACAGCCCTCGGGGCGTACAGTAGCAGCATGCGCCTGGTTTTTTTTTCCAATTAAAATGTAAAATGTTGACCATGAACCGCCCCGCAGTTATTGACGTCACAGATGACTTTCTCTTTGGTCGCAACCTGGAAATGAAGAATGAAGTGAAAGGAAGAAGAATAAATAAATAAATAAATATATATATAAAGAGATGAAAAAGAAAACCTCTCAGAAAGTCTCAGAGTGGAGTCTCTCCTGAGTGTGTTTTGACCTTGGGGCATCTGTTGTAGAGGGGAAGTTTCTGGGAGACTGCAGACGAGTAGCCTACTGACTTGCCTTTCCCAGGGGCGCTTCTTCCACTCCAGATAATGCTTCAGTCTGATTCCCCTATCACACAGCACTCTGCCTGGGTCAGGTCTGAACTGACAGTGCTGTAGAAAAAGAATTCTGATCTCAGAACCTGTTGACGTGGTTGGATTTACCATATGAGTAACATGGATGCTTGCCTGGGGGCACCCAGTGGCTTGGGGCACCAGAAGGTTCCTGTACATAAATATATGTATATTAAGTTAATGTTAATAATAATAATCTGTCAAGGTTTGTGTTTGAGTGTTTGTGACACTGTATATTCATTATTCATTACTTTTTTTTTTAGCTATGTGGTCTGCATCTTTATTCTTCACATTATTTGGTCTGTAGAAAGCTGTTGCTGATGTCTGGCAAGTTGCTTTTTTAGATGTTGTGCCGATTTCTACCTCTCTTCCAGAATTCGATTCCCCTTCGAAGGCATGCACGTCACAGGCAGCAAAATAAGCGTAACCTATTCCTTCTCAGATTCCTAGTATTACTATGAATAAATAAGGACTATTCTACAGTTACAGTAGATACAGGAATCACCAGCGTACAGGTTTGAATCCATACGGAGTGCACATCGAGCCTAAAACTCGCCTCTGGTTGTTTTAAGGCTGTTAAGGATGTTTAAGGATGGTTTGCCTCAAATTCCTGTTATTGGATAGAAAGTCATAACCATCTAGAAAAGCGTTTTCTGCACTTGCACAGGTCTCCACATTAAGGGGTTTTCTACATTTGCTACACAAAATATTTGACCCTGCCTCATAATCAGTCATCTAACTGGTTATTTTTTGGTTACTTATTTTTGCTGAAGGGCTTGAATTCATACGTAAACAGAATAAAATGTTTTATGTTAATAAAATGCATTATGAGAACTATTTGCATTAGCAAATATCCTGCTTTTGACTTTTGACAGGCAGTATGAATTGATTAAATACATATCCTATTAATAAAAAAACAAAAATTGCTGCTCTATAATGTCCTTTCAATGGCATGCAAAAAAATGTTGTTTATCCCTATTATTCCTTTTACTTTATGGATGATGACAGGCCACATTAGCATAGAGTCATTTTATACGCTATATCTTAAATGCTTTATGTTTCCTCAGGATTTTTTTTTTTTAATGAACAGGCACCAGGAGTGCCATATGATCGTAATCTGATTCTGCCTCTAGAGGACTGTTCTGTAAAGAGAAGTAAGAGCACATGGAATGTCTTATAAACACGGGGTCCCTGGTGGCTCCCCCCGTGCACATCTTGCTGGGGAACACAGTGGCTCATCCCATTAGTTCTTACTGCAAGAGGTGTTAGCTTGTCAGCTCGATTTAAAGCGCTGCACCTCTGCTGCTTTTGGAACAAGCTCTCGTCTCTCTGCTCTCGCGGCTTTGTCCCCCAGCTCCCTGCATTTCAAATGGAAGCGAGGGCTGGGGCTGGGCGATATAAAAAAAAATAAAAAAATAATATCTTAATAATTTTGGTTTAATGGAGATCTCTTTTTTTTTACATCCAATAAGGTAATAACAAACAGATACTTCTCAGACAAATCTAGCTACATGTTCTAGATTTTATACAAGCACTTTTATCATTCAGTGCCATATCCCCCTATATAAGAGTAGCCTAGTAGTTTTAGCAGCATTTTAAATTGTGAACAACTAAAAGGCAATTCAAATTACACTAATTATAAACAACATATTTTTCAAATGAATTGTTTTTTTTTCACTTTCAGCCTTAAAAATGTATATATATAAAAATACAGTTCTTTTGGAAAAAGAGCTTCTAAAGTGCTCAAGTGTTGTTTATTAGTGCTATGCTCTCAGAACAGGAAGCGTGCTCGTTCTAAACTGTCTGTGTTTCGCTGAAAAGTTGGGTTCTGCCGTCACTGTCTGTTTTTAGAGCACGCTGTCTGATTGAGCTCGCTCTGTACCTCTGCACAGATATGATTGGATAACAGCTTTGGTGATTTTTAAACACATGCAATTGGTCTGTCAGTTTCCTGCACCCTGAATCCTCCGGTTTAGGCTAGTAACATCACGTCGCTTAATATAAACACTGTGGAAATTAAATAGTTTTAATAGCTCACCGGCTAGTATAGGATACTACATGGAGCTTACTGAATAGCAGCATAGTCTATATTAATATAAATGATATTGTCAGACCTTTATCTCATCTAAAAATTTGCCGCAGATGTATTAAATAGTGTTGCGCTGCTGCGAGCAGTGATAGCTGCACATACGCATACACGCTCTTAGTGTGTAAACAGCACGGAGCAGCAGAGACAGTGTAACTTCATAGCAGTTTATTATTAGTCCTATATATCAGATTAAACTGTGGCCTATCAGCAGTTTAGCTCAATTAAAAAGAAGTTTATTTGATAGCTGGGTCAGATCGAGACCAGATCACAATCTGACAAGTGAACGGCTCCAGAATTAAAATCTGCGCACTCGCACTAGGCAGGGACGTGGCAAATTACGACAGAAGTTGGGGTCGAACTTGGTGCCGTAAAAATTTGTATTAAGAAAAATAATAATGCATTACAAATTATGATTTCAAATTAATCGTATGAGTTAATATTTTAAAGTTAATATATCTATTTTTCTTAAAATCTTGATATTTATTTTTATTTATATCTTTTTAACCGAGGCTGTAGTTACTTTGTTTCCTCTTAATTAGGAGCAGTGCAGAGCAGTCCATTCCCACAATCCAGTTTCTTAGCTAACACTGTGGAACGTATGTTTTTTTTGGGAGGAAAAAAGTTCAAAACCGTCCACCGGTTCTCATAGCAGATGTCAGGCACCTCTCAACGTGTCATTTAGTCAGGAATCTTCTGAAGCCGTTTTTCATCTGATCCAAAGCATACTTCTGACAGCCGAGGAGATAATGATACAAGGGTACTCAGTGTAAAGGCTGAGGCAAATCAATATGTCAAAGGAACTCAAGCTCGGCTACTCACTGAAGAATAAAGCATATGCCGCGCAGATATGAAAGTAAGCATGGAAAATATGAAAAAGGCAAACATTTGCATACTCCCCTGGTGTTATCTCTGAAAGAAGAAGAAGAAAAAAACAGAAAGAAAAAGACGTGGGTTGTTAATTTGATAACTGGAACCCTGGGCCTAGCGCTCCTCAGTCCAGATGGTGGAAGAAGCCTTAGCTTCATTATAATGCTTCATGTCTTCTGTCCAGTCTTTCTTTAAAACAGCCCATTAGCTTTGTTTGATCAGATTAAACAGCAATTAATTGCGCAATAACATGGCCCAGTGGCGCACAACAGAAGGCCTGTGCTTTTGCCCGTGAAGAAGAGAGAGACGCCCATGTGCTACCTGTTCTTCACTCGTGAATTCATTACATGCTTTAAAGCATTTCAGTGAGCTTTGGTAGATGTGTGCATTAAAAAAATACGTATGTCTTACTACATGTTACATGGGATTACCAAGATGATCCATCATACAGTAATCATTAATCTGTGAAGGCAATACATTTTACTTTTAACTAAATTGCTGCCACAATTTAATGGATGACGGTTTACCATGTGACCCATTGAATCTTACCGTTAGAATTATAAGATCAAACCCTAAATCCTACTGTTTAATTCGGTATTTTGACCTGATATACCTGATTTCCTGTTTACTGACCCTTGCCTGCCTTGTGGAGACAGTTTGTGGTGACAGTTTATCTTTATTTAATGTATTTTCTACTTTAGATTAATATTAAATTAATATTAAAAGACACAAAAACTATTGAGGGACGCATATAGAATTATGTACCTAACAAAAAAGTGTTTGTCGTCCACAATTCCCGGACCTAAACCCAACTAATATGAAGTCCCGTATATGGGCTACAGGTGAGGGTTGGACGCTGGCTGTTTTTTTTCTCTACTTCACTTAACAGGAATCAACTCAAATTCTGCATGTTTGAAAATAACGTAAATAGGAAAATATTACATTTAAAATGAAGTTCAGGAAAGAGCCAATTTTATGCTTTTACTCATTATATTTTGACATTAGCAGATTTACTTAACTTAACTTTTTTTTATAATTTTTTGAAAGTTTTTTTTTAACAATTTCAGTTCTGCTTTTCAGTAATGTTCCTTTTCAAACATGAATGGTTTTTATATAATTAATAGAAATCCTCAGGATTTTGTAGTATAATTGGTTCTTTTAAATTAAAGGACACATTACTATAAAAAATATCCCTTATTCACTGCTCCAGTAGATACATTTTGGGATCTGAAGTGCCTACATACCCACAAACCTTACAAGATGACACCCCTGGCAGTTTTCTGGGGGCTGCCTATGAGAAAAGCAGCACACAGCTGATTTTTCTTGGCTGTATTTTGGCATAAGGTTTTTCTACCTTTGCAAAGTTTCAAAATGCAGCCATGGGTCAAAATTCTCTGGTTGTGGGTGTTTTTTTAGGGATTATGAAAATGTACCTTAGCTGCCAAAAAAATGTGACTGCAGAAAGAAGCAGCAGAGAGAGAGAGGGAGAGAGAGGGAGAGAAAAAGTAAGAGAGGTGTAAAGATGTGAACTCATGGAAAATCTAGAAAGTAAACATTTAGTCATCCGACATCCTAAAAAATATATATATATAATGTTATAAACCTGTAAAACTTACAGAAAGTGATGGCACATCATTTTAATTGGACATGGTTTGTTGGAGAAGAATTAGTCTATGCAGTTTACTTTTGAACAGCTCTCTGCTACAACTATCACAAGATGTGTGAACTTTTATTCTGCACTTTTATTCTGGGCTGTTTTGATTAAGTTTTAGACAGAATGTTCTGGGTCAGGTTCCCTGTGGTGCTGAGGGATTGGTTAGCCTTGGACAAAAAGTTGTAACTGAATTTAAGTAGTTTCGGTATTGACAAGTTAGAGTCTAGACTTCTGTATAAGTTCCATTTGCTTTTTATGTTAAGAGATTATAAAACACTGTAAAATATACTGTATGAAACAATGTGTCTGCAATGTGGCATTACACTATACAGATTTTTTCCCCTCAATTATTAATAAAACTACAAACAGACATAATATGGCTCTTTCAAGAAATATGTAAATGTATTTTTTTTTTTAGAAATGCCTGCTGTCTTACTTAGCCTGTGTCTGTCATGTGTTTTTCCTTTTTTGGTCTTATGTGCTTCCATCCTCTGTACTCCTATCATGTGTTCCTAGCCTCGTCCTGTCATTAGGGTTCCCCGCTGTCTCATTAGTAACCCCGCCCCCTCGTTACTTCCCCAGGTGTTCCTTGTCTGTGCCTGTGTTTAAATACCTCATGTGTTATTTTGTTCTCTGTCCTGCTTTTTGTTTGACGCTGTCAGTTTACCCTGCTTATATGTTGATTGCTGTTAGTTTGTTCCTCAGTTCTGCCATGTTGATGTAAGTTTCTGCTTTGTTTTCTTTAGTTTGCTTCTTTCTTTGTTTATTTTTGCTTTTTGTTTGCTAGTCTTCTTGTTAATCCTTTGTTTTATAGTTGTTGTTTATTTAGTCTTAGACAATGTTTACATTACAAGGCTGAGGTGACTCAAATCAGATTTGTTGCTCGATGTGGCTCAGATGTGATTTTTTTCATGGCTGTGTGAATAATCCAAATGTATTTTATTTTTTCCAAATAAAATTTGAGTCACTTTCATATGTGGTCCTAAATCGGATACGTATCCAATCCATGGACATGCGACATTAATGTGAACGGTCAAATCAGAATTCATGCGTCTTTTTCTTTTTCACATGCGCTACGTGCTTCTCTCTCATACCTACACATCTCTTGGTGCAGCTGTGCAGCTATTGCTGCAAAAACAGCAAAAGCAAACCGCTTGACCTTTTTTAACCTTCTGGACCTGAGCGTGTACTTCAGACCAGCTGTTTGCTCTCCACTCTACATTACGTTACACTACGTTACATTTGGCAGACGCTTTTGTCCAAAGCGACTTACAATAGTGAAGTACAAAAGTAATAGAAGGTAAAAACAACTTTACGTAGATAGGGCCTAAAGGAGGTCAAAGGGAACTAATGGGATAGAGGAGTAGAGGAGGGGAAAAAGGAAATGCGGTTAGAAGTAGTTAGTTTGTTAGTGGTGTTAATGGTGTTAATGCATTACTGTGTTGCACATTATGTAGGAAAATAGACCAGAAAATAGACGATCATTGATAGTGCGCCTTATAATCTGGTGCGCCTTATAGTGTGCAAAAATATGGTAATTGATCAAATTGATTAATAGTTTAGATTAATCACCTTCAGAAGTTCTAGAGCATAATACATGAGAAATAAGTAATTCAAAATAAAAAAAATATGGAAAAAAACATGGAAGGTGAAAGAAATGATGTCATTAAGCTTTATAAAAGTTTAAAGTTCTTTTGTAGTTTCAATGCAAGATCAGCATTTCTCACCTCTGTCACTGCAAAGACTCTCTTCCCACAGGGAACCACCTTATACCACTTGTCGTGCAGCATGTCCATGTAGCCGTCTGATTTGTAGCGGCTGATGAATTCTGAGATGTTGGAGGTGAGAGGGGAGTTCTGGGGCAGGCCAATCCCATAACCTGCAAATAGAGCAGCAACACTTAAAGTCAGTCAGGGCAATGACACTCAGAGAGCTCAATACTGTTCATTTAATTCAGAGTGTGAGCGGTGAAGGTGAGTCAGGGATTGGAGGGGTATGGTGGGGTGGGATGGGGTGGAGGTTGGAGTAACAGCAGCATGTCCACTGGGGATTTCCCTCCTCTTCTATTCAGAAACTCCAGCCTGATCGATACCAGGCAGACAGTGCTGAGCCTGCAGTCCTGTGTTCTGAACACGAGACGAAGGAGAAGAAGCTCATTGCTTGCAGTACCTTTTTCACTGCTCTCAATTTCACTACCTTTGCTTTGGCTTTGATATCTCTAATGAAAAATGGAAATGAGATTTTATGAAGGCCTGAAGCTGCTGGGCTGAGGGAAGTTCAAACCTGAAAGCGTGAAGATTAGGCATGTAAATCTCCTTAGAAAGCAATGCAGGTAACTAACTCTCACATTCCTTCCTTCAGGATTTGAATGGAACAGATTATTTTGATAGGGTGAAAAAGTAAAACCCCAAATCAGAAGAAAAAAAAGCAGGTTTTCTTACATTTACTTTTTTATGACTTACAGTGGCGTGAAAAAGTACTTGCCCCATACAGATTCTTTTTGTTTTTGCTTTTTTTGCCATACTGATATTTTTCAGATTTTCAGATCAAACTAATTTTAATATCAAAGAAAGATAACCTGAGTAAATATAAAAAGCACTTTTTAAAAAGTGTTTTGAGAGCTTTTAGCTGCTTCATGTTGTCAGACAGGTTCTATTTAAGTGATTTTTTGATTCTACAGGTCCGGCAGTAATCAGATCTGGTTGTTATTAGTAGTGAAATTGAACTCAGCTGTAGTGAAATAGTAGTAGTAAAATTGAACTGCCATGCTTTTTTTAAACAAGACAATGCTACACACATTAAAAGGGCATGGCTGCTGATAAAGAGGATACAGGTATTGACTGGTAAAAAAAATAAAATATCATTGAAAAGTTACTTTATTTTAGTAATTCAGTTGAAAATGTGAAACTCTTTGATCTATTTTAAGCGTTAATTTCTTTTATTGTTGATGATTTATGGCTTACAGCCAATGTAAAAAAATTAGTGTCTCAGGAAATTAGAATATTATATAAGACTAATTGGTTCTTTTTGGCAGTGTGGGCAGTGTGCCAAATTCCTGCTGGAAAATGAAATCCGCATCTCCATAAAAGTTGTCAGCACAGGGAAGCATGAAGATGTAAGATTTGTAAGATTTTCTGGGAAAACACTGCACTGATTTGGACCAACACCAGCAGATGACATGACTACAAAACTATCACTGACCATCAGTAAATTTTACATTTCATTTGGAAATCAAGGGACCAGAGTCTGGAGGTCTAGTGTGACGTTTCCACAATCAGTGATGGTTGGCAACATGTGTTACAGTGTCTTGAGAACAGAGCTCTAATGACATATAATCCAGGTTGTTTAGCTCGCATCGTTTTTTTATCTAGCATATGTTTGACAGTATACTAATAATTAAGCACAAACTTTATAGACTTAATTTAAAAATCAATTATAGTCGATACTAAGATTACAAACAGAGTGCAGTTCAGTTTTCACCTTCAGCAATGCTCTCTATTTGACACCCTCAGTGATGAGGAACTGGCAGCGGGAACAATTTGACTCTCCGACAGCAGCAGAGCGTCTGGGGGAAACGGCGAGGAAGACAAAGAAGAAACAATGCAGCGTGTGACCGCGTCCGTCACATAACGAAGCGGAGTGCCTGGGACCCACCCAGGCTGCTTTGAGAGGAGAGGGGGATGAGTTATGTGTTTTGGGCAAGACTTAAGAGCCTTTATCACTGAGACACCAGCGTCCCCGATGGACACACAGCTTGAATCTTATTCAATCACTGTTGTGTTGTTGCCCTCCTCCTCCCTGGCGCACATCTGTCAGTCATGTCATTCTGCGTCTGCCGACAGATGCCCGGCACGCTCCAGCATCCACATGTTTTATCACCACTAGGGGAACCAAGCATCCACACACCCTCAGCTCATTTGTTCAATCTCTGGAAACCAGGCCAACCTGACAAAGTGGGCTGACGTGCTGCAGAGATTACCATTACAAATGTACAAAGAGTTCAGATACAGAATTTTTAAAATCACCAGTTCAACCTTATGTCAGGTGTATTACTAACATTATGGAAATTATAAAATTATCATTACCACACTAAAAATGTTACAAAAACATTAAATAAAAAGGGTCTAAGAACATTCTGAAAACTTTACAGATTGAACATTCAAAAAATGGACTGTAACAGTTAGAAAATGTTCTACTAACTCAAAATACTTAGTTAGGATGTGAGGGGCCCTATCTAAAAAGCTGTAACTGACAGTGTAGCCTGATGTTGGTGTTCTAACCTTCGTAACTAAAGAACAGAGTAATGTACAGACACCATACACATCTTATAACAAAGAGCACAACTTACACATGTACACATTTAACCAGCACAGTAACATCATTCTGATATCAAACATCAGTCATTAATTCAGCTCAGAAAACAGGTAACATCCAAGCTAACACTTTCCATTTCTTACTGCTGAGTTCAGCTACTAGCTAGCATTGAGCTGCTAGCTGGATTCTGGTGTTCTGAGGTAAATAACTGAAGACTAGAGTGAACTATAGCCATAAACCATGTATCATATCATACAACCACAGAACCTACCAATCTAACCAGCACAGTGCCATCAAACAGTTATCAAACATCAACCATTAATTTACCTTGGAAAACAGCTAGCATCACCAGTTAGATCATAGGCTAGTCCACCATTTTGGGCTTCATAATAGAAGCCCCAGGGCAAAAAATATTAAAGAAAACATGTTAAAAATAATTTTGACCACACTGACTAAAATAATAAAGAAAATTCAGTTTTTAATTGTATTTAATCTTTACTAAATATGGTATGGTAAATATTTCAAATATGGTCAAATATCTAAACTGTGTTAATATTAACATCTTATTTTTAAGCGTGTTAAGCAGGGCTCGTATATTGTATTATTACAGAGCAACACACATTTCAGTTATTAATGTAAAACATGAGTGTCTTAGAGTATTGTTACTCTTTAAAACGTATTTGAGTAGCCTAGAATCTCCTTAAAATAAACTCTGGCATGTGTGATTCTAGTTAAAATTCAACTTTGGTGATGAATAAGATTAAATGTGATTGATTTATAATAATTTAATTTAAAATACAGAGCATTCTTCGTTAATTGGAACATTTTTTTAATCACCAAACATCAGTATTATAAATAATATCAAAAATCAGAAATGACCAACTTTAAAAGATAAAAATTGAAAACAGAAAAATATAAAACTTTACCAAAAAATAAAACAGATTTTATAGTGCCCTAGATATAGAGTGTGGGGCTACTGCCATTGCTTTAAAAATTCCAACTTTAGTGGAAATACGATATATGATTTAAAATAAGTTAGTCATTTTTTGAATTTTTGAATTATTCTGTGTTTTGCCCGGACATCCATTTAGGTTTTTTTTTTTAATTTTCGGCCTAATTGTTTTCACTTGCATATTACATTAATGCCTTTAAAAAAAATAAATACTATGTTTCTGAGACTTGATTGAAGAGGGTGAGGGAGGTATTTTCATAGATTGTTTTTTTTTTGTATTTGTATTTTTTCTGTCCCGAGTTTCATATTTAGGGCTTTGAGTGGACAAATGAATTACAGTCTGAGCAGAGACCCAGTGGAGCTCCTGGATCAGGAACGATGTGTTTGTGTCTGCTAGCCCCGCGTCACAGTAATAATTTAATGTAGAGGAGCTGAATGAACCATGACACAGAGTGAGTCAGCAGCGGGAAGACGAAAATCCAGCCGCCAGAAATCAGGAGAGAGCCACGAGGTAAGGCACATAATTAACGTGGGGAGGGGAGTAGGACGAGCGGCTAGAGGTCTAATTGAGCCAAACTCCAATTATTGTTTTACTCTGGAATCCCATCTCGGTGTCAGGCCCGTAAAATTGAGAAAGCTCCAAACCGTATGGCTGCACGGGGAAGAGAGATTTCTCCACCCCCTCCCACTTTATTGAACCCTGCAAGCTCCTTTCCTCTCATCTCTTTTCCCCTGGAGAAATGCGACGGAACCTTTCTTGAGGCCCTTAGGGGGAAAAACCTGTTGTTCCTGCAGGCTGAGCGAGGAAAACAGCACGGGCTGCGCTGCAGAATCGCTGCTTCAATCCAAAAGTGGGGGAGCGAGCCTCATGAAAGATATCTGTCAGACATTTTTTTTTGCTATTTCAAAGCTGGCGAACTGTGAAATTTGCTAAGAAGTTTAAAATATGAAAAATATGCGACAGGGCACTCTCACTCTCCTTCTCTCTCTCCAAATCTCTCTCTCTCGCGCTCGTTCCAAAAATAGAACCGTACAGCTATCGAGTCACTAAGTGGAGTTTGGAGCTACAGTTGGCACAGAGTTGACCCTGCGCTGTGATACACTGCCTGTTCAAAAGCTCAGGGACACTATTTCTGCAAAACCCCATTTCTTACAATCACCAGAGAGTCTGGAAGGCCTCAGAACTTTCAACCTGACAAAGAGACACTTACTTTTGACAGAAACAGGTCTGCATTTCAGTGGAATGTAAAATGAGCCAATACACTCCAATTCTTAATTCTTTAGTTTAGTTTGATTCTTGAGAATTTTGGATAAAACATGTCCCACATAGAAAAGTGCTTATTCTGTTGTAAAAGAATAACATTTTTATGTTTTATGTTAATAAAAAGAATTAAGGCTATAATTAATAAAGGAATCCACAATCCACAATCGTAAAAAAAAAAACCTTTAAAAGAATATTTATTCAATGTCAGAATTTCAACACTAACCGATAGCTATAAGGCAATGTTTAAAAAAAGTTGTTTAAAATGTATTTTTCCATCATCAACAATAAAAAAAAATGAATGCAACCATAATTTAATGTTTCTTTATTGTTATTTGCGATTGTGATTATACCCTTGACCCTCCTATGTTTCCTTGTACCAGGAAGGAACCAGGTACTAGGTAGGAACCAGTGGTAGATACTAAACCACTACATTCCAGCAATATCTCTGCAGTCATTTAGACATATCTCTCAGGCTCTTGTCACAGTTGCTCAGATTCTTAATCTTGCCTTTTCCAGCACATCACATTGCTGACTAATATGTATATCCCACTGCTTGGCAGCTGTCATTGTACGCAGATAATCAGTGTTCATCACTGTCTTTTCACCTGGTCAGTGTCTCTGCTGAGATTCAACATACCCCACATTTTTTATATTCAAAGTGGCTCGTCTTTGTTGTCAAACAGAGGGCTGATGGGAAATCGAAGTGTCAAGCTGTCCTTGTCTACCTAAGTGTTCTTTCTCACACGGTGTATCCAGCCTTATACAGAGTTTTATTTGTATCACCTGGTGTGCATCCTATCTGCCAGTGCCATTTAGCTTTTAGGGATGCTGAAGTGGCAGTGATGCTCAGAGAGACCTGGCACAACCTTCAGTTTTCACACGATTCATCCCAGGCAACAACAACTAAAGCAGGGTATATATAAGCATTTTATACATTGTATATGTTACCTAACTTAAATAATTGCCAATTTGGCAAACATAGATTTTTTTTGCCTTTGTCAACTCTTCATATTCTGGACATCTGTGGTAAAATATCCTATACCCTCAGTTGATCAGATCATTTGATTTTACCCCATTGAAATAATGGTCTATTTCAAAAGTGTTAATTAAGCTAATTTATTATGAATATGTCAAAATAATAAATAAATTGACCATAGTACATAAATAAAATGTCCATTTTTTTAATCAGAGCTCATTACCAAGATTTTTAATCTAATATAAAACTCACTTCTTAATAATAAAGGCTATAGGCTATAAATATTGCATTTTTTTTGGTCTTATTGAGTTTTATTAAAGTGTTTTACTCTAGCAAAAAGCTAACCAAATGCCCATACAGCTAGCTAGCTAGAAATGCTCTACAATTTGTGGCTGTAAAAATGTTGTTAAAATGTCTTTTCAATCAGTATTTATTTTTTAAATTTCTATTTTTTGAATTAGCATTGTTTCTGGTTGATTCTACTGCTAGTCTGCATGATAGGCTAATCTCTTAAACCAGTGCTACTTTTTAAACAGCCATAACAACTGGCATATATTTTTTTTATGAGATTTATTTTAGGAAGGTGTCGATATGGAATTACCTGTGTATCATATTGTAACAAAGAAAAGAGAGAGAGAGAGAGAGAGGTGTATCTAACCTTCAATAGCGAAGGGTTTCCCAACGGTCAGCAGCTTACAGTCAGCATCGATGGACACCTCATAGTCCAGCAGAGCTTTGTCCATGATGAAAGCATCAAGCTGGGGGGGATCTGTCCTTCACAACACAAAGAGAGAGGGGTTATAGGATGGCATGTACACACACATACACACACACACACTATAAGTAAACTTAACATTATTGTTAATGGTACCAGGGCAAAATTCAGAACTTAAAAGTTTTCTTTTCTTTTTTTATACCCAACATACAGTGGCATGCAAAATATTATACGTGGCAAGAGGAGTGTTGGCGATCTGGGAAATTGCCTAAGTGAGATTTGCTATCTGCTATTCTCTAGTTTCAGTTTGTTTTTAGTGTAAAGACTTATTTTCTAAATGGTTCAGACTTTCAGGAAGTTGGGACAGGCTAACATCAACATTTAGACAAATGAAAAGAAAAAAAAAGAATTGGGGGTTGTGCCCAAATCCAAAGTTAAAGTTTCATAATTTAAATGCACTTTTCAGGGCACCAGGCTGCTTAAAAAAAATTGACACTGAATTATATGAGTTATAATTTCTTCTGATTACTCTTTAATTAATGTTATCATTTTTGTGCAGGTAGCGATGCACTCTACGGCTATGACCGCAGCACAGCTGTGCCAATATTACACTTTATAGCATGAACCTCAAGTGCTTAATTAGATTACTTTATCCTGTCCCCACTTAGACATTTTTAGCCTCAACAAACTAATTAAAGAGACCTTATATAATGAAAGATATCTGAGTGCTATAATCTATTTTTGTTTATTATTTAGGTGCCCAAAAATTTGTGTGTTGCTTTTTTTGACTTTTTGATCTAGTATAACATACATCTAATATAACACTCACATTTTGCTTTCAATGTTAAAAAGGAGTGTTTTTACTCCTATAACTGTTCACAAAATTTAATATATAACACTATCCAATGCACATAAGCAATACTTTATCTATTAGTTTCATATCTATTAATAGTTACCTACCATTATTGCCTAAATCTAAAAATCTGTGTTATTCTGTCAAACCATTCTTACAGAGGATTTATCGCTCAGCACTAACACCAACACACTCACACACTCCTCCCTGCGTGAGCGTTCTGCCCATTCTTCTTTTCATTAAACATTCACAGCGAGCTTTTCATCAGTCAGATTGCGTCTCTCCGTCTGTTGCAAATGGAACACAGTCATCATTTGTCCAGGCTAACTGTTCCTAAGCAAGCACGGCCATAAATCTCGCGCCACACTAAACGAGATGGAAAATTAATACACAGTGGTCTGAATAGAGCCATCAAAAGACCGGTGGCACCAGAAGGGCTGCAGCACAATGGCGGATAAAACATTAAATAATATAAAAAAAGGGTTTTTGCCCGTGGGTGGAACTGCTTGCAACTTTTGCATAAAAATAGCTCCCTAATTCTGTCCCAAGTTGTTAAAATTTCAATGAGATAAGGGGGTATTAGTTTTACTGCAAGTAAATAGCAGATCTTTTTGAAGTCTCGGAGACGTCCTACGATAGTTCTGTGAAAGGAACTGTCCGAAGTTATACACGGCTAAAGAGGACGCCCGCTTCTGAAAGCAGCTGAAAAAAAACATCAGTTATAATATTTGCAGCATCTATTATGTTGGCCTTCTTTGAGTTTTGAATCATCTTTAAAACTGTGACACAAGTACACACATTAAATAAACACACACTGATACACGCTAATACCAATCTGCTGACCAACTGGAAGCTCTTAAAAAAGGTCTGGCAGTTGTACTGAGGTCTTACACTCTCTTTGAAGTCCTTATTCCAATTACAAGCATGAGATTTTCCCTCAAAATAAAAAAAAAACAACTTGAGTTTGATATGAACGGAGGAAGGCAACTTTGTGCCCTAATCCCACCATCTGTGGACGAGAATCAACTCTACAAACCACAAATCTGATGCAGTTTGTTTTAATTGGACTCTTCTGCTTCTATTAAATCCACACCAAAGTGATGGTAACGAGACTAAAACTTTGAACTATGTTTTTCAATTTTTGCCAGTTTTGATATGCTGCTGTAAATTAACACAAAACACCAATTTTTTTTTATATATATATATAATTTTATTTCTAATTTTTCCCATTTTCTCTCCAATTCACAAGCCCAATTACCCAACCCAATCATTAGGACTCCCCCTATCACTAGTGATCCCCCAACACACCAGGAGGGTGATGACTAGCACATGCTTCCTCCGATACATGTAAAGTCAGCTGACGCAGCATTGCTGAGCAGCCAGCGCGCTGGCATCACCCTAGAAGTGATAAGGGGAGAGCGCGCCATCTACCCACCCGGAGGGAGCAGGGCCAATTTTGCTCCCTCTGAGCGCTGGCAGCTTGATGGCAAAGCTGGATGAGCTGGGGTTTGAATCTGCGACCTCCCACTCATAGTGGCAGCGCTTTAGACCGCTGGACCACTTGGCGCCCCCTCAAAACACCAATTTTACATCAGTTACAAGACTGCAGTAACCAAAGCTGTCAATTAATACAAATACGAAGTACATGTAGAAAAGTTGGTTATCTATACATTTCCTAAGTAATAATCATATTTTTGCACTATAAGGTGCACTTAAAATCCTTTAATTTTCCCCAACAATCGTCTGTGTGCCTGTTTGACTTTGTATAATATATATATTTTTTTAAATTAAGTTTTCTTACTAAGACACTTCCCCCAACTCCCCCTTTAGAATGGAAACATGGCGACACCCTTGCTCACTTCAATGTAGGCATCCTTACTAGTGTCACTTATTGTGCCTTATAATCCGGTGCGACTTATATATGAAAACAGACCAGAAAATAGACATTTATTCATAGCAGTGGTGTCCAAACTTTTCTTGTTAGGGGCCGGAAGGAGAAATATATACATTTGCGGTCTATTTTCCGTTTTTTTGGAGTTGCCATGATAGCGACACCTAGCATTCAAACTTTGAATCTCACATTATAAAAACCTGCTTAAGGCGTGCCAAGTGATTCAGCGGACTTAAGCGCTGCCACTATAAGCGGGAGGTCGCAGGTTCGAATCCTGTTCATGCAGCTTTGCCATCAAGCTGCCGGTGCTCAGAGGGAGCAAAATTGGCCCTGCTCCATCTGGGTGGGTAGATGGCGCTCTTTCCCCACATCATTAAAAGGTGATGTCTGCAGCACAGGGCGTCTGTGAGCTGATGTATCAGAACCGAGCTGCTGTGCTTTCCTCCAAGTGTGCTGTGATGCTGCTCGGCAATGCTTCATCAGCAGAAGCTTGAAAAGAAGCGGTGGCTGACTTCACATGTATCGGAGAAGGCATGTGTTAATCTTCACCCCATAGACTGTATATAGCTGGACAGAGCATCGTCTCTCAAAAGTGAAGCCACCACAGGTCGGGCGCCCCCTGCTGTTCGGCTGCAGAAAGCTGTGTAACCCCACCCACCCCCATAGGTTTCAATGGCAAAACAGACAACTTTTGGCTTCATTTTCATTGAATGAATGAGAACGGCGACACGGCGTCCATCTTTATATACAATCTATGCTTCACCCTCCTGGTGTGTTGGGGCATTACTAGTGATAGGGGGAGTCCTAGTGAGTAGGTTGGGTAATTGACTGTGCTAAATTGGGGAGAAAATGGGAAAAAATATAAATAAAATTATAAAAAAAAAAGAAACCTGCTTAATAGTGGGCTAACTTTCATTTTATTTCTAAAACACCTCGTGGGCCATTTAAAAAAAAAGGAAAGGAAAATGGCCCACAGGCTGCAGTTTGGACACAGTTTGGATTTATAGTGTGCCTTATAATCTGGTGATTGATCTGGATTTAGGCCACCTCTTTTGGTTGCCATTATCCTTATCTCCAAGCCGTAAAACCAAGTGCATCTGCTGAGCTGCAAGACGAACTTCTACTAAGTTGTGAGAAACTTCTATTGACAGAGAAAGAACTGGAAGGAATCTGGACACAAAGGTAGGAACAAAGACTGTCCTAGCTATATATTTTTATGCAGGCCTACTCTTTCTCACACACACACACACACACACACACACACACACACACAGACACACTTCTGTACAGATGTGACAGCACCGCAACAACAAAACAGCTCTCCAAGCATACTGAGTTGTGAGCAGACAGGGATTCCCAAACCTTCTCTCCTCACTGATAAAAAAGAAGAAGAAGAAAAAAAAACACAGTGTGCACTGCTATTTATATCAGTGCCCACTACTGTCAAACACAACACATACAAACACAACAGTACGGTAGCAGTTCCCCTCCTGACCTGATAAGATCTGTGTGCCTTTATAAAAACATAAGGCAAAGTCAGGTCAATGTGAACTGCTATTACATCAATACTGCCCATCTGGACACCTGAGCCAATAACAGTTTATATTCCTACAGTCAGACGCAAAAAAGGTTAGAAACATCCGGCCATGTTTTGTAGATCTTCTCAGACAAAATAAGTTCCCTTCTAACACACAAATGTTGTTTATCAGCCTAATAGAAGGATGTTATTTTTAAGTGTTTTTTTTTCTTCATTTTCACTAAAATAATCAAGATACCCAAGGGTGTCCCCTGCCATACCTACAGCATTTATGGGTTCAGTGAAAAACACACAGAGAGATGGGCAATCAAGACAGAAATAATGGTCCCAGTGTAAAATAAATTCTGACGGAATAAAGCTAAAGTGTGGACACACCTTAAATTCAGTGTTTTCTTTTTATTATTTTAAAATGTTCATTTGTAGATTAATACTAAAGTCATCCAAACTATGACAAAAAAACATGTCATTATTTAGGAAAGAAAAAAAGTGTTAAACAATATGTTTTATATATTTTACATTCTTTAAAGTAGCACCTCTTGCTTAGATGACAATTTTTTGGGGGGATTTTTAAGTAAATTTTGAGCACTTCTATTGATCTATCAATAATGAAATTTCAACCCAATATAAATGACAACTGTTTAATATAATATACAGTACCAAAAGTCAAAAGTTTGGATACACAAGCTTATTCAATGTTTTTAATATTTTCTTTTGTTCCCTACATTGTAAATGAATACTGAAGTTATTCAAACTAGTAATGAAAATATATGGAATTATTCATTAAACCAAAATTTGTTAAACAAACAAGAATATGTTTTATATATTTTAGATCCTTCAAAGTAGCATTTCTTGCTTAAATGACAGCTTTGCACATCTTGTCTGGAGAAAACTCAGTCAGCTTTATGAGGTAAAGTCACCTGGAATAGGTTTCAGCTGTGCTGAACTTACCAATAGTTAATTACTTGAATTTCATGCCTTTTACTTAATGTGTTTTACATCATCAGTTGTAAAGTTGTAAAAGGTAGAGTTGGTATACTGTAAACAACTCTATTTGAGTAATGTTCTAATCTATATTATGTCAAGAACTACTCAACTAAGTAAAAAATACTTAAGAAATTAAGGTCAGTCAATCTAAAACATTAAAAAAACTTTTAAAAAAGTATCCTCGAGTTCTGTCGCAAAGACCATCAAAAATCTTATGATTAAAAACTGGCACTCATCAGGACCACCCCAGGAAAGGAAGACCAATATCTTCCTCTCTTGCGCAGGATAAGATATCAGAGTTACCATCTTCAGAAACCACAAGTTAACAGCTTAACCCCAGATAAGAGCACCTAAATGCTTCACATTTAGCATTTTGGTTTGTTACTGACTTCAGTATTCATTTACAATGTAGGACTCATCCGAGCATTAACCAAACAGCAAAGCAAACTGAATATCTCTTATTAACAGGTTTCTACAGGTTAACCTGAAGCTCTTTCTGAGCTGTACTGAGCTGTGTGTGATACAGTACAGAGCAGAGTAAAGAGCAGACGGCTCAGGGACTGCAGGAGAACAACTCTTCAAACTCTTCAAGAGATTAAATGTTTGCAACTTGACATAAACATGTCAGGAAGGCTCAGCAGTGTTTTGATGGATGCCGTGATCTGTCTCTTACTTGAGAGTAGCCACACCGTCTGGGGTGGTGGGCTCGTTGAATCTCCTCATGTACTCGTGCATCTCGGGGAAGCTCTTCTTCATGTAGTCCTCAGCACTGCTCTCACGCACTGTGCCGAAGCGGAACCCGTGGGATGGATGATGGAGCTGCATTTACAAACAAATTGATACATATCATTAACGGCATGGAATATGTATCATGATATTCAAGCTACAGCTCTAGAAAAAATAAGAGACCACTTAAAAATGATGAGTTTCTTTGATTTTACCAAATTGAAAACCTCTGGAATATACTCAAGAAGAAGATGCATGATCACAAGCCATCAAACAAAACTGAACTGCTTGAATTTTTGCATCAGGAGTGGCATAAAGTTATTCAAAAGCAGTGTGCAAAACTGGTGGAGGAGAACATGCCAAGATGCATGAAAATTGTGATTAAAAACCAGGTTTATTCCACCAAATATTGATTTCTAAACTCTTAAAACTTTATGAATATGAACGTTTATTCTTTGCATTATTTGAGGTCTGAAAGCTCTGCATCTTTTTTTGTTATTCCATTTCTCATTTTCTGCAAATAAATGCTCTAAATTACAATATTATTATTTAGGAATTTGGGAGAAATGATGTCCGTAGTTTATAAAATAAAACAACAATGTTAATTTTACTCAAACATATACCTATAAATAGTAAAATCAGAGAAACGGATTCAGAAACTGAAGTGGTCTCTTAATTTTTTCCAGAGCTGTACATTAAGCATCATTTAGAAAGACTACAATGTAGATATTCAGCCTGGCAAAGCATTTAAATGAAAGCAATTGCAGTCTGCACTCTCACTTTATGGCTTTACGGATCACAGCACTGTGTGCATTGTTTGGACAGTTTGTAACCGCAGCTTGTCGAAGATGATATGTACACAAACAACCTTCATATTGAAGCACCTCTAATTACTGTTTAATTACGTTATTTTTGTTTCCTCACAGCCTACTGAGCTCACAGAGCCGTACAGTTACAATATACCTCATACTCTGTTAGAGGATTCTGAAAAATCCTGAACATGTAATTGTATTCTTCAATAGAACAAGCAGGGATACATAAAAATAGTCAAATTGACAAAAAAACCCCAATCCTACAGAAAACACTTTTGGTGATTTGACTTTTGGTTGCCAAATATTTTAGTTTGCCAACGCATGTCTTTGTTGTTTTACACTTTGGACACTGAGCTTGTCTAGGTTGACTAAAACTTGAAAATGTACTTTTTCACTCAGTTTTTTGTATATTGTTCAATGAACTTGGCACCACATAGATCTAGATCAAACTATAAAGCAGGACTAAAGTTATGAATAAGAAATGGATTTATATACTGTATATAGATACAGGGGTTGGACAATGAAACTGAAACACCTGGTTTAAAACCACAATAATTTATTGTCCTGACGGACAGTTCTGGTGGAAACAGGAGCGTTTAGCACCCGAACATCCCTTTCAGACAGCTTCCTTTTACAGCGTCCACAGTTAATCCTGTTGGATGTGTTTCGTCCTTCCTGGTGGTATGCTGACATTACACTGGATACCGTGGCTCTTGATACATCACAAAGACCTGCTGTCTTGGTCACAGATGCACCAGCAAGACGGGAACAAATAATCTGTCCTCTTTTGAACTCTGGTATGTCACCCATAATGTTGAGTGCATTGCAATTTTTTGAGCAAAACTGTGCTCTTACCCTGCTAATTGAATCTTCACACCCTGCTCTTACTGGTGCAATGTGCAACTAATGAAGATTGGACACCAGGGTGGTCCAATTTAACCATGAAACCTCCCACGCTAAAATGACAGGTGTTTCAGTTTCATTGTCCAACCCCTGTAGATAAATAAATCATAGCAAAAAGTAAAGATCTCACTTTGGCATCATGTATTCCAGAAAGCTCCTCAAAAGTCTTCTCCCCGACCATGACTGCAGCAAGGTTGGCCGTGTAACTGGACAAAACCAGCAAGCAAAAGATAGCCCACAGGTTCATAAGGAAGCGACCGGTCCAGCACTTGGGCGTTTTGCTGGAGACAGTCCGGCCGAAGAGGATGGCGTAGCACAGGTTGAGGGCTGACGAGTAGGAGAAGACCCTCACGCGGTTGCGTCCGTGCGGCGTCATGCCGAAGGGGCTCTTCCACTCGTAGAGAGTGAGGAAGAGTGCGGTGATGTGAAGCGCCACGAATATTCCCACCCACATGGACCAGTGCAGCGGCCACATGAAGGCTCCAATGGGGGCCGCTGTGTCCTTGCTGCGCACCAGTATGCCTAAACTGGTGGAGAAGAAGGGGCTGGTGAAGTCCATCACTTTGCTGCGTGCTGAGTTGATGCTGAAGCTGGTGACGGCCATGTCCGCAACACCGTTCAGCAGGTCTCCAACCAGCCCCGTCCAGCGCCCGCCCTTCCACGCCCCGTACTTGCCATCCCCCACTATGTAGAGGTCAAACTCGAAATCCATGTCCTCGGACAGCTTCTCCAGCAGGTCGATGCAGTAGCCGTAGCAGCACTTGCTGTAATCCAGCGGGAGGAAAGTGTTGTTCCCCTGCGCCCGACTCGTAAAGAACCGGTCCAGAGTGTCTGAGTTGTTGGTCCCTGCATCCAAGCAGTACTGACCAGCAGGGCAGTTCCCGTCCTCGTCCACCTCCCGGGTGAAAACGAACGGGTGCTCCACCAGGGTGACCACTCGCACCCGGCTGCCCGTCACGGGGAAGCCAGCCCTCCACCGACTGCCCTCACGTCCCCTCTGGCCATCGGCCCGATGCCGCCGAGAAGAGCCCTGCCACAGCCCCTGCTCCTCCACCTCCAGCTGACCACCTTCCCAGCTGCCCACCGTCACCCAGGTGGGCTGACCCACAGCGTCCCTCCGCAGACTCCACACGTGGACGCGCTGTGAGGTGAGGACCCGTGATATGTTGCGCTGCACACTGACCGCACCGGTCAGTCCTGTAAAGGTCGTATTAGAGAGGAACCTGAGGGTGAGAAAACAGAAAATCAGGCTATAGGTGGAGATTAAAGACAATACAGTATGAATATAAAATTTATATAAAATAGTGTGTTTGTGCTTTGAGTAATAAGGAGAAGGTCATGTCTATCATTGGCACTGCAGACCCAAATGCTGCTACTGTGCATTGTTCAAACTTTGGTGGAGCTGCACAAGACCAAAGACCTTTTTTCACATATAATATGATTTCAATGAATTGATTGCTTATTTTAAGAAATCTTCCTAAGAAAAATGTGCTTATCCCATTGGAAGTTTTTTTGCATAATTTAAGCATTTATGTCTCAATTTACATTTATATTTTGTCTAGTTTTTGCTAATGATATTTTTTTCAGTGCTTGCAGTACTACTGCTTAAAAAACCTAACCCTAGAGGAAACACTGCAATACAACTTTTGGTTGCCAAATATTTTGCTTGCCGAACACAGGCACAGCCTTTGTTGTTTTACACATTGGAACATGTCTAAGTTGACTGCAACTAGGAATTGGTTTCTTTATTTTTGCCAAAATTGGAAATGTTTTTGGATGCCAAACGAGTCATCCCTGTCTGAAATTGT
Organism: Astyanax mexicanus; assembly: GCF_023375975.1. Taxonomy (NCBI): domain Eukaryota; kingdom Metazoa; phylum Chordata; class Actinopteri; order Characiformes; family Acestrorhamphidae; genus Astyanax; species Astyanax mexicanus. The sequence continues at coordinate 18,072,250 of NC_064423.1, read as the reverse complement.
TATAACTCACATTTTTCAGTTCTGCATCTCAGTTTGAAAACCACATTTTTAATCAAGTCTCTAAAACATTATTAAATGAGTTAAGAGTAAAAAATATTTTTTTATAAAGTCTATGTTCCTCTCCCTGACTGTAACAGACTAAAATAATAATAAAGATTTTAATGATGCGATACAGATGTGATACAACCCACCCCACAACCAAAAAAAAAAAAAAACTCCCAAAAACTAAAGGATGCTGGAAAGCAAGCACAGAGGGAATTACTATGACAACAGCCTTTGCTCTTGCTGATTGGTAGTAAACTCTAGGGTGGCACAACTGTCTAACTGCTTGCTGGTCAAAAGGCAGGAAATTATAAGATCGTATTTTGAATAAACTTAACAAACATAATATGTGAAAAGACAGAATAACTTAAACTGAACCTTGTTTACACAAATGATCCAATCCAATTTATTTTTTAGTGCATTCCTAGCGTAGAACAATTGTAGAACTATTGTCAAAATATCTGCAGTTTATTCTTTCAGACAAAATCAATGCTATATAGCTCAACATGTTCTGTTGACATGTTCCGGTGCATCCCTACATGTCATCTGAATAAAAACAAAGAGCCTGTGGTCAGGTGTGTTCATATTGTTCATATTCTCATATGCTTCTGGGAAGGTAACTGATAACCGGTGTCACTAACGGGATTGGTCCATAGTTAAGCCTGTCTTATCCACACCAGCAGCCCGGTGGATAATAAATATTGCAGCGGCGGAGAGAGCGGAGGCCTGAGAGAGGGATCACCTATCCGGATGACTGACACAGCCTGGCTCTCTTCACACTGTAAACTTTTAAAAGTTGCTTTCACAGGCCAGTATATTTGGTTGTGAAACTCCATCTCCTTCAGTAAATTAGGGCGGTTTGACTGGCTGGGCTGAAACTACAGGCAGGAGATCAGGTCACTTAAGGGGAGGCTGTGATCCTACGTGCCAGACTGGGCTCCGACATGAGCTTGGAAATGAACGTCTTCGGCCATCAATAAAAGACATGGCATGTTTCCAGTGCTGAACTGCTTCATAAAAAGTTAAAGGAGAAAAAAAAAAGAAAAAAACGGAAGATGTAATTTGGCCTGAAACCTTTCTGTCATTAATTTTACCTGTCAGATACAGCGGATTGGCCTACATGCGGACAGGCTTTCATGCTGAACATGGAGCTGAGTGAGACTATAACACTACTGCTTCTCCTTGTTAAGATGGCAGGTTATAATTACTGAACACCTGCAGTATCTTCACTCATTTTACTCTCAGAGAGATGAGCAGCCTGAGAAGATGAAGAATCGCATGCTAATATCCCATTATCCCATATTATAGTTTCACAACTATAATAACAAACCTGCGGCTTTTACTGTTTGACATCATCATCTTTGGGCATTTTAGGATCATCTTAACTGGTAGAGAGAGTGCTCTAAGCTCTGCCACTATTATCGAGAAAAATCACTGGTTCAAATCCTGGTCATGCAGCTTGCCATCAGCTGCCAGAGCCCTGAGAGAGCACAATTGGCCTTGCTTTCTCTGGGTGGGTAGATGGCGCTCTTTCTCCTCATCACTCCTTGGGTGATGTCAGTCAGCACAGGGCATCTGTGAGCTGATGTATCGGAACCATGTCGCTACGCTTTCCTCCGAGTGCGCTGTGATAATACTCGACAATGCTGCATCAGCAGCAAGTCAAAAAGAGGCGTTGACTGACTTGTGTCGGAGGAGGCATGTGCTAGTCTTCACCCTCCTTGTGTTGTGGCATCACTAGTGACAGGGGATATACAGCTGAGTAGCAGCTGAATGGGTGAGAATTGGGAAAAAAATAGGAGAAAAATTGAAATAAAATAATTAGAAATCTAAACACTGCAGAAAACTAAATCATTGCAAATGATATTATCTCATTTCAAGGCAATAAGTCGTATTTTTTTCTCTGAGAATAATTTTTGTCTTACTAAGCATTGTGTAAGTCTAAGACTTTTTGCTTATTTTAAGAATAATCATCTTAATCAATCTTACTTAGATTTTACACCCTATTGTAAGTCATTTGAACTCAAAATAAGCACAGGTCACCTGACTTTAAGTTATTCTGATTCTTGTGTTCAAACTGAAACAAAACAAATAAGTGATTTGCATGATATAAATCTTACTCACTTGGAAACTGCAATTGCTTATTTTTTTTTTATGAGATTAAGGGATTTAAGAGATTTTTATTGCTTAATATAAGTATGTACGTCTCAATTTACCTATACTATAGTGTGCTCCAGCCACTAAAAAGGACCCGTAAATCTGAAGCCTCCCACTGATTGTGATTGGTCCACACATAACATTCCCAGAGTGGCCCTTCAGCAGTGCTGAGTAAGAGAAATGTGCACCGAGTTGTTTTTATCTGTTCCCCTCTTTTGTTATTTGAAGTACTGGATACTGCCAGCTCAAGGGTTTCTGCTGTATTTTTTTCTTTAAGAATTTTGACAGTTGAAAAAAACACTGTATAAAAATCTCATATAATGGAAAACTGAATTTTCCTCACTGCTAAAGTTTCAAAACTTACTGCTCGGTCCACGGTTCATACAGTTCTGGAGAGGAAAGCTGGGGAAACAGCCCGTTTAAAAATGACTGTTTTTATGATGTGACTGGAACCAGCTCATTTACATATATTTGTCTTCTTACTCTACTACAGCCTATTAATACTGAAGTTCTCAGGAGGGTTTTAGCTCTGAAGGCTTTGTGAATGAGGCACAATAGTGGACAGAAGGGATGTAAAAAATGTCAATATATGGAAATATTGCATAATTTTGTTTTGCAGTACTGTATCGATTTTATAAAAAAAACTATCAATTTATAATTATTTGTTTAACTGTAATAATTAGTGTTAGACAAATATAAGGTACACTATCAATAAATATCTATTTTCTAGTCTATTTAAATACATAAGCGGATGCCTACATTGAAGTGAGCAAGGGTGTAGCTGGGGAAGAGCCTAAAGTAAACAAAACTGTAATTCCTAAAAAAAAATATGTTTATTTGGGTGAGTAAAGCACTTACACTTATTTACAGTAAAAGTACAGATTTCTAATATTTTATCTAAGAGGGAGTTTTCAGTTCGATTTCTCCAGGATTGAAACTGAGTGCATCAGCATTACCATTAGCATTAGCCGCTAACTGCAGCGCTAGCGATAGAACTACACTGAGAAACCCTGAGTGTTCCGGTAACCCAGGGTGAAATTAGCTAGCAGTTCAATCCACGTAGCTTGTTTTAACACGGCAAAAACGCAGACTACAGTCCAATATACTCACCTCTGAACAGCAAAAGGGCTAGTGCTGCGGTTAGTGGCTAATGCTAATGTTTCTAATGCTGTACTTATGTGTAGTGGCTTTACTGCTCCTTAATACCTGACTGGTAAATTTCATAGATAAGGCCCACCGCATTATAAGAGAAAAATTTGGAGAAAATTTTAAACAAAATGATTAGAAATCTAAACATTGCAGAAAACTAAATCTTAGCAAATAAAATCATCTAATTTCAAGGCAATAAGTTATATCTTTTTCTCAAGAAGGATTGTTGACATACTAAGCACTGTGAAAGTCTAAGATTATTTTGCTTATTTTATGAATAATGATCCTAATCAGTCTTACTGTCAGGAAGGCCAGGCAGGGAGATGAGGAGGCGGATGTAATCGCAGGTAAGAAATAAATGATTAATTTATTAAATAAATAATGAACAAACAAACAAACAAAGAACAAGAAAACAAACCAAAACAAACAGGGTGTAACGATAACATAAAACAAACAGGGAGGCTATACAAGGAAACAAACAAGTAACTGAAAATAATACAAACTAAACAGGGCTGGGATATATACAAGGAATAAACTAGGAACTAAATAAACAAAACAGAACTGAACAAGAAACAAACAAGAATATATATATATATATATATATATATATATATATATATATATATATATATATATATATATAACAGAGGACTAAGGCTAGGAACACGAAGGCTATGAAACAAAGAAACACTGAGAGAGACAAACGACAGGAGTTGGTGCAAAGAACGACGAAGACAAGGTGGCACAGGGGAACTATGTATACAAACAGGAATCACACTAAAAGTGGAAACACCTGGGGCTAAGGGGTGGAGCTACAAATGAGACACATGTGGTGGAAAACTACTGACAAGAGACAGGGCCAGGACGTAACACTTACTTAGAATTTTCACCCTATTTTAAATAGTTTGAACAAGTACAAGTCACCAGACACATTATTCTGCTTCGTGTGTCCAAATTAAAAAAACAAAAAAACAAAACAAAAAAAAAACAGTGATTTGGAAACTGCAATTGCTTATTTTATTTTATTATTAAGAATTATTTGTTATATGTACGTCTCAATTTACGTATATTGCATATAATAATATCCGTATATTACGATTTTTGGGGGGAAAATGAAAGGATTTTAGGTGCACAGTGTTATAATCTGTCTTTAGATCCACAGGTCTGATTTATTTATTGTAGTCAGATTTTATGAATATTTGCACTATGAGTTTTCCTAAAATTCATAAAACATACAATATCTTCAAGTTTCTGCTCATATACAGCCCTACAGGACAGCCAATCAGAACAGGGCTCATTTATCTCATGTCAGTCTTGAAGAAACTGTAACAGAAACACTCTGTTTAAAGATGAAGAGAGGTTGGGAATGGTCTTGTTCAGATGTTGAAGGATCAGGTGCTCTGAAATGAACTGCAGGTGGTGGATTCTCCTGTAAATCCTCCAGCCCCCAGATCAGTGGGATGAACAGGACTTAGGACATACAGTATATATTTGAGTGTGTGTGTGTGTGTGTGTGTGTGTGTGTGTGGAGCTGAGAGCAGAGGTAATGACTGGAGTCTGATCATAGTTGGGGTTTGTGTTGTTGGAGGCTGAGGGAAAGCATAGTGTGATATTATTGGTCATTAACAATGAGAAAAAATTAAAGGGATAGTCTCTTGCACCTCAAATATTAAATTTTAGGAAGTAAAAAAATCAATATTTTACCTCATTCATTCATATTGAAAAAAAAAATATGAAATGCTTTATATGAATCTGTAACTGCACAATCAGTCTGTACAGTTTGGAATACGAAGTATGTGGATAAGACAAGATACACAACAAAAAGGACAGTATATAAATATAAATACCAACGAAGAAAATGAAACGGAATATAAACAGAAAATATGGAAATAAATTAAATAATATGAAGGAATAAGAAAAGAGAAAAAAAATAGGAAAGAAAAAAGCAAAATAAGAAAAAATGAACAATAATATTAAGAAAATCAAAAGTGCAGTCAAAAGTTTAGACACACATTAAATTCAGTGTATTTCATTATTTTCAACAATTTCTTAACATTTTAGCTTAATACTAAAGTCATCCAAACTACGAAGAAAGACATGGCATTATTTAGTAAACAAAAAAGTGTTAAACAAACCAGAATATGTTTTATATTTTAGATTCTTCAAATTTTGCACCTCTTGCGTAGATGACAGCTTTAAATATCTTGGTTATATTTCTCAGTCAACTTTATGAGATAGAGTCACCTGGAACGGCTTTCAGTTAACAGCTGTGCTGAACTTGTCAAGAGTTAATAACTTGAATTTCTTGCCTCTTAATGTGTTTGAGACCAGAGATAAGATACAGTGAATAGCCCTATTTGAGTAACGTTCTAATTCATATTATTGCGAGAATTACTCAACTAAGTAAAGAAAATTGAGGGTCAGTCAATCCGAAACATTTCAGGAACTTTGAAAGTACTCTATAGTTCGGTTGCAAAGACCATTAATAAAACATTATGATGAAACTGGCCCTTATCAGGATCGTCCCAGGAAAGGAAGACCAAGAGTTACCTCTGCTGCACAGGATAAGTTTATCAGAGTTACCAGCCTCAGAAACCGCAAGTTAACAGCACCAGCAACAGTATTTTGGTTTGTTTAACAGTTTTAAGTATGAATTATAACTACGAATAGTTATAGTTGTAGTTATATCTTTCAAATCAAATCAATCCTGAAGAAGAAATATTATCTCTGTATGATAAAGGTGGACAGCAGGATGAGTTTAAATGTCATGTGTGTGTAGAAGAAGGATGTTATTACCATGGGGAGAAGCTGTCTCCACTGTAACACTAATCTGTACTGGAGGGTGATCGAATAAAGAAAACGATTCCTTTTATGACAGTGTAATTGGCACTGGCAGTACTCAGGGCTATTGATCTGCTCACCGTGTGCCGCAGCTTTGCCCCCCGCGATTGTCCAGGGTTGTGTAGCTGGGTTTGGGTCGGCTCGGCAGATTTGGCTTTATCCTATTGTGCTGTGCGGCGGGCTGCTCTCGGCATGGCCGCGCTGCACAGCGCTCTGACTTGCGTTTGCAGGCAGAGTTAAAAAGAGGCAGCGAAACACTGTGGGCCTGGATGATCCACACACACACACACACACACACACACACATACACACGCAGCAGTGGTGTGGCGTGGTGTGCTGCTGTGGGCTCTTTTGATAAGAGTGATCCCTACCTCATGGGAAGGCAGCCGAGTGAAACTCATGAATACAGCTTTAAGCCCCAAAAACATGTTTGCATTCCAGCTGAGTGCCTGAGAGCCAGACCAGCAGTTTCACCCAGCACAGACAGATCAGCCGTGTTCCTGACCTTAACACACCTTCTAATAACCCAGCCTGAGAGACATTTGTGACAAGGTCACACACACATACATCCATACATGCATGTAGAGTTCATATTTCAAAATGTGCCTGTATACAATTTTCTGGTCTATTTTCATACATAAGGCTCACAGGATTATATATCAACAAAAACTCTAATTCTAAAAGACAAGTGGATGTGGATGTGAATCTACAATACAATCTTCGTTTTATAAGCTTAGATTTTCAATATTTTCAACAGTGTGGTTAGCAGCAGCACTAGCCAAGGTTAGCTCTAGTAAACGGCGCCCGACAGCACTAGACTGAGGAACCCTGAGTGTTCTGGTAAGCCAGGATGCTATCAGCTAGCGGTTTGTCCCACATAGCTTGTTTTAACACGGTGAACAGGCTATAGTTTGATATACTCACCTCTGAACAGCATAAGAGCTAGCACTGCAGTTAGTTCCTAATGCTAATGCTGCTCCAGCAGTGCTAGCTGGGGTTAGCAGAAGACTGCAATCTGTTATACTCACCTCTGAATGGTGAAAGGGCTAGCGCAGCGGTTAGTGGCTAATGCTAATACTGCTCCAGACTTGGCGCCGGACAAACTTCACTAAAACTCCTTTATAAAGCTGGACTTCTGCAGAGAGGCTTTACTGATCCTTAAAACCTGACTGGTAGTATTCACACATAAGGTGCACCGGATTATTGGTTTTGGGAGGCGAACTGTGAATTATTGGAAAATGTAAGGATTTTAAGTGCGACTATAGTGCAGAAAATATGATATGATATCTGCTAATGAGACTGAAGCTGGAAGGCCATAGGGCACATATCATGACCCTGCTGCATTGGGCTGATAGTTAGTGCTGCCTAAAATAGTGTAGGTTGCATCAGAACAGCTCCACACCCTGGAGACATGGACTTTTTTACAAGATCTCTGGAGGTGTTCTGTGGGATCTGCCCTCTCAGCAGCAGATCCTATACCTCCTGTAATTGGCAAGTTGGGACCTTCACAGATTGCATCCATGAACCTTAGATGCCTTTATGACACTGTCTTCCTTGGTGCTCTTTTGGTAGGTATGAACCACTGCATACTGGGAGGTGACGATGATTTGGTATGATTTTTTACAGCATGGTAACTGTCTTAGTTAATATCACATATCAGTTAATATCCCAATATCAGAGGATTTAAATTATGGAAATAAGAGGATTTTAGCTGTTTTTCCAAACAACATTTCTCACTGATAGTTGCAGACAGTCTGAGGGCTGGTTATCTACATTATGTCTTGCTGTTGGCTTTGATATTTGCACAGTTTCTGTAGGCTGTTCTGTGCCTGTGTTTTGAAGCCTAAAAAAGTGGGTTAGCCACAACGCTAACAGCCAGGTTTAGCAGTGTTAGTATCGATGCTTACTGTTTTTCTGAGCTGGATTACTTATTGATAAACGATGCTATTCATTTGAAGGTTTTCTTCAACTAAAATCAACTTTTTTCTTGTCCTTTTGAAATACAGTAGGTCTCTGAGTTGTATATGAATGCTGCACATGAAACTGTTCCTTAACCTTCATTGTCAACAGTAGCTAGTAAAAGAAAATATTCAGAAAAACTAGTCGATCAGGAAAAGCACCCTTGTCTAGGACAACCTGTGAATTAGTTCTCATGGGCTCGCTCATGAGGCAGCACTGGCAGCACTGGCAGCCATGGCAGTTCATTCCTGTGCTATTTGTGCAAATATCACATGAGTGTTATATGCTTTACCCAGTAATTCAGAGATAAGGAACAAATGGATATAATTTCTCCATGGAACACCACCAGTGAAGTACAATTGAGATAGGTAGGTGTGTGTTTAGAACAGTTCTGTTTACTCTAGGTAAAAGTGAAAATCCACCCTGAGTGGCTTGGCTTGGCTCTGGATTTTTACTTTCTGGACCTGGACTACGCACCTCTGTGTTTGTAACTATGTTTACATAGGATCTCCGGTGGATTTGGCATTTTACAGAGACTCTGAGACTAGGTCAGTGGCTGAACTGCACTTATCAGGGCATTACATATATTGTAAAGTAACATATGACATTGCAAAGACTGTTATTAGTGTAAAAAATGTCTTTATTTTAAAACGTTTCTAACTTTTATCCGTCTTGCTGCCTCGCAGTGCTGTTAGCCAACCAGAGGCGATGTGTTTGCATGTATGACTATTCATGAGCAAGAGCTAAAATCCTATTGTTCGCCCCAACTACTCCACTGGACTAAAGCATCGTTACACCGGATCACTTTTTTTTTCACAAAAACCAGCTCACATGGCATTCAGTCATTCTAATTAAGGATTCATTCATTAAAATGAAGGAAAAAACGATGGAACAAGACCTTTAATCCGTCAGTTGTTTTAATATTATGAATATTTTGACTGACTTGTGTGTGTGCATTTTCTCAGACTTCTGTGTAAAATACTGTATAGAGAAGTCAAAAAGTCTGAAACGAACCGAGCATAAATCTTAAATCTCACCAGGCCATTTATTTTCAATCCCCACAGCGCTACACTGTTAATCAGTTTGTTTTACAAATCCCATTAGACTTCCAGGCTAAATGCCAGTGGGTTTGCTCCTTTTCTAGATCAACAGGCAACTCAGTGGTATTACTAATATGCAGACCCTTTTTTTTTCCTTCATGGTTTTTCAAAATCGATTATCTTCTCTTTCGCTTGTGCTCCTTTAGGGCTTAATAAGACAAGAATCTGAGCTGTGGGCTTGCATTTGAACTGTGATAAATTCAAGTACATCAAGAGCAGATGGCAGAAAGTCTGTACATTTCATGAGCTTGGTGTGCAAACCCAAATAATTGGCCAATTTGTGTTGGAAAAAAGTGCAAAACTAGCAGACTGACTTTACAGATGGGTGGATCTCCCACCGTGTATCAGGAGATAGGTGCCATTAGATGTTTCCTTATAGCTTTCGGCTTGGCGGGCCAATTTTCTAGTGCACTGTAAACCTACTATTAGTTTGAACTCAAATAATTTAGGTTTGCTTTTTGTAAAATGGGATTTTCTAACATTAGTCAACTACTTTGAGTTAGGTGAAGTTTTGGGGCCATATATACAGTAAATTCAAATAGGATCTTTGAGTTGAATCAGCTTATATTAACAGAGTTTAGTTTGTGGCCATTGGCAGCTTCTTTTCCATTTGACTTCTGGCAACATCTTTCTCCCCAGGCTACCTTTGGTAAAGTTCTAGATCATATATTAGGATTAACTGTCTGGCCTCGATGTTGTAGGCTGTAAAATCAAGCATCATTTCTGGCCTCTTGATAAAGAATCAAGGTATTTACCTGGAAATGTACTGCCCAGATGAGGGCAGTTCATGTTTGTTGGGTTTGTCGAAACAGTTGACCATGTTCTGGATGAGGGCCAGGTCCGGCCGAATGATGGTGGCGGCGGCAACGGCTCGGCTGACCAGCTGCAGAGCGTCGCCAATGTAGTAGTCCAGAGGCTTGCGGTCGACCTCGCCGTAGGCCAACAGCCCCAACGGCAGGCCGATAGAGTGCAGAGCATCTGGGCTTAAGGGGTATCCCATAATCCAGTGCATGGTGGGCAAGGTGAGGCCCAGGCTGTGGGCGCTGTGCAGGACGGAGGAGGCACACTGCGGGTCGTCCCCGAACAGCAGCACGGAGGCCGGCGGAGGCTGGTCCTGGCTGAAGTGCTCTGCTAGGAACTCAGATATGTCCATGTCGTCGGGCGTGCTGTGCGAGAGGTTGAGGGTGGCCCGCAGGTGCCAGCGAGAGCCGCCATGCTGCTCCAGGAGCTCCAGAAGACCAGCTTCCTCCCAGCCCTGGCAGAGCACCGCCATGCCCTCCTCCCAGCCACTCCGCTGCAGCACGGCCAGCAGTAGCATGGCCAGCCCCGACGGCGGGATCCGGGTCGTCATCTGCAGGTGAAATCGGTTCTGCGGAGGCAAGAGAAAAGGTTGTAAGTGAAGAGGAAGGAACATCAGGTCCTAACGTTGGGATTTCTTTAGTACAACTAGCAGATCGCCTGATTAACTGTAATAAGGGTACAATTGGTTGGTCCATTGAATGGGAATTTGAATCAAAGTATTGTGTATTCATTGCTATTTCTTCTTATTATTGTTTTTTTCTAAGACAAACAAATAAAAAAAATAAAAAAATCCAATTGTCATGATGGTTGATATTCATGCTGGGGATGTTCAAAGCATTTTGGACAGACTGACCCTTTGACCTTAACCCAAAAAACAACACTAATTCTGATATAAACTGTAACTGGCAAGTTCAAGCACAATATAAAAAACATGAAAGACATTATATATCTGCAACATTCAGAGAGTACAATCTAAAATTAGAAATTTTTAATGAAAATATGTTCTGACTTTTTGTGTGATGTATTGCTTAGGTTCTTAGCAGTTCATTTTCTTAGCACTCCTCACAATGAATTTGTTAAAAAAAATGTTAAATCTGGGGAGCCAAGTGATCCAGCAGTCAGAGATCCCTGGTTCGAATCCTGGTCATGCAGCTTGCCATCAGCTGCCAGAGCCCTGAGAGAGCACAATTGGCCTTACTCTCTCTGGGTGAGCAGATGTCAATTAGCCTAGATGAGCTCCTGGAGGAGGCATGTGCTAGTCTTTACCCACCTTGTGTTGTGGCATTACCAGTAATGGGGGATATACAGCTGAACATCATCTAAATGGGTGGGACAATTGGCCTAGTTAAAACAGGAAAAAAATAAAAATTAATTAATAAAATGTTAAATCTATACTTTAACTCACTCAGCCTGAAAAATAAGCTGGAATAATGTTAAAGACGTATGAAAATTGTGTATTCACTAAGGGTATTTACAATTTCAAATATATATTCCATGATAAATGTCAGAAAGATGCCTTTGCATTTATTAAAAGTTTGATGGTTCACTCACATATTTTGATAAATGTGTTTTCACTGCAACTTACACTCCAAATTTCACTATTTATATTTCAGCCTTGTACTGGGGACGAAGTCACGTCTGTTCAACACTGGGAGGGACATGACTCCACATTACCCTCTTAGATTACAAACCTGGGTAGAGGGAAGTGTGTAGTAGCAGTTCTGACACCGTAATCAATCACTGCGAAACACTCTATTTCTCACACAGAAAGCAAGGTGTGTGTTTGTTCTGCTGTAATCATGCTTTGCTGCATCAGGTTGGGAAACAAGTATGGTGTATGAAACATGAAATATTTGCATTTTAATGAATTGCTCATTTTTCATATAGATAAACCATCAGCTAAATCAATTTTAGCAGCAAATTCTGGGTGCTCTATATTTTGGAGGCCGAACCCAAACTGCTGCTTCATCAAACATCATGTATACAGCCTACTGTAACTGAGTAAAGTAAGTAAAATAAAGTAAAATAAAGCCTTTACACGCGTGTCTCTACTTCTGACTGATTCTAGTCAGACAGCCTTGTTCCAGAACATTGCAATAAACCATCTGTTTCAAAGGGATGTGTACCATTACCACTTGCAGTCTGATTCAAAAGGCCGTCATGTATTCCGCAACCTGCCTGACAAGTTAATTTGGTGGGCCACCGGAGACCGGGCTGTAGTGATTGTAGAGGGGATTGCTATTCATGGTCTGTCTCGCTGGATTTTCTCAGCCGTGTGTAACCCCTATCTGACTTTAGCTGCTCAACGAGCGCTGCTGGGACGTGAACATCTCAATAAAGTCCAGGCTCAGAGCCTTTGATATCTCTCCAGCACACGGATGGTGGAAAACATTCCAATCATATTTATCCAAACTTGATATTCGTGTCCAGATTTTCGGATATCAAGGCCCGGACGATGCCCGGGAGAGTAGCTTAAAAGAGCTTTTCACCGGCGCTCAGAGGGCAGACGCTGCGTTCTGGGAACACATACTGGCATGCGTACAATACAACAGAGAGAAAAAAATAATAATAATGAAACAGAAATTCATACTGCATACGCAGATCCTAATCCCTTTGGGGATAACTGAGGACTCTGAGTGTGTAATTCAAACCCTTCTTTAGCTCTAGGAAGAAGTGTTCAGCATGCACACACTACATGGACAAAAGTACTGGGACACCTGTTCATTCATTGTTTTAATCAAAAACAAAGAAAATACAAAGACATACAGGGTCCTATTTTTAGTGATCTACAGCAACCAGTCAGTTACGCATTGTGCAGCTAGATGTAGGGTGTGTTGATGTGTCTTTGGTATCATAAGGGCACAAAAAATACACCTGTAGGCATTTACTAATTCCCAGGAGCTGGACTTACTTGTTAAATTAGATGTACAACTTTTAGAATCTCTTCAGTTCATATGTTTAAACTAATCAAATGACCTGGTTGAATCTTTTTACAGTGTTAGAGCCCTATCGTACACCCTGCGCAAGGCTTGTTGCAATGCTCTTTGCTATCTTACACCCCGTCAACAGTCACACTCGTCCCATTAAAATAGTGTCAGAGTTTAGAAATAAATCTATACTGATGGGAGTGGTGGTCTGGAAGTGAGGTGTGTTCAGGTAAATTTCTGGCATTTTTTTTTGGTTGCAGAAAATAAAATACAGGTGCGCCACTGACTGAAACATACCTAGACAACAGTCAATCGTCAGAGTCCATTCCAATTGCATACATCCTCGCTCATTACACACACACACACACACACACACACGGATGCACTTAACTCAACAATAAATAGATTAAAGCATAAAATAACATTGCTGTTCTCTTAAATTAGCTTCTGGTGTACCTTTCCATCATGAACATGCAGGTCCTGAATAATCTACTGAAATACCATAATACCCAAGTACAAGAACACATGTTTTTTTTTAAACCCACACCTGCCTTTTTGGCTAACAATGTATGAAGTGTACTTTTCGCACTATAAGGCGCACCAGACTATAAAGCGCATTATACGACACTAGTAAGGAACAGGGGTGTTGCCAGTTTTTTCTCCTAATTCAGTAGGTCTTGCCGCTGGGTGGCTAAAGCTAAGTTAACAAAAAAGCTAAGCTAAGTAAACAAAACTGTAATTAAAAAATAAAAATTCTGTTAAAGTCAAACGAACGCTGTATGTTAATCTACACAGATTTCTCTCCTGAAAACTGTTTATTTGGGTGAGTAAAGCACTTCCGTTTATTTACACTAAGTTTAGATACTCAGATTTCCACTAAGGCTGGGTGCAGCAGCTTTAATGGCTAACTGCTAGTGCCAGGACACTATCAAGTAGTGGTTCGTCCCACGTAGCTTGTTTTAACACAGTAAACATGCAGGCTACAGGGCAATAATACTTACCTCTGAACGGCTAAAGAGCTAGCGCTTAGCAATGTGGTTAGTGGCTAATGCTAATACTAATACTAATACTGCTCCAGCAGTTCTAGCCAAGGTTAGTAGCAGGCTTCAGTCTGATAAAACTCACCTCTGAACGGCTAAAGAGCTAGCGCTTAGCGTTGTGGTTAGCAGCTAATGCTAATACTGCTCCAGTCTCAGTGCTGGAGAAACTAAACTGAAACTCCTGTATAACGCTGTACTTCAGCGGAGTGGCTTTACTGCTCCTTACAACCTGACTGATAAAATTCATTCACAAGGCACACTTATGATTTCTGGGAAACTTAAAGGATTTTAAGTGCGCCTTATAGTGTGAAAAATACGGTACAGTAAGTGTGTAAAGCACAAAAAAAAGCACAGTGTTGTTTGAATCAGCTAATTAGTGACTATTCTTCTCCAGTTATTGTTAATTTCATTTACATTTCTGCTCTTTTATAAAGAACTACTTTAAATCACATCATGAAACCCCAAGCTGAAAGACGGTGGCTAATTGTCCCAGTCATGTGGTGATAACAATCACAACACAGAATAGCGATTCTGTGAAATTATTCATAATCTATTATAACCTGCACATGCTCGTGTCATACACAGGGCCACATGTGTGATTTCATAATGATTGGACCTAAACGCTCTACACGCCATCTGTCAGCAGCCAGCGAGCTGCATAGGTGGCTATGAGTGACTGGGCAAGCTGAATTAGCCTTCTCCTGAATCAATCAGCTCTTATTTACTGCAGCTGTCGTATACACCCACCAGAGGAGTCCCGTCGTCATCATCATCATTATCACAAACACACACTCGCTGCGGCACATTTGCATGTGGAGAGAAGGGCTAAATACATTTACTGAAGCAGACGTATTTGTGCTGCAAATGATGTATATTCCAATAAGAGCGTTAAAGCACTGATTCAGCCAGAAATCTAATTTACAGTTCCCCCACTTACCCTGAATGTAGTCACTCAGCTGAGGCATGTTTGGTGTCTGATGTTTGCTTATTTAGTTCTGCATGAACAATCTTATTTTTACAGGATTCTGCTATGATAAAGGGGCTCTAGAATGTCAAACTGTATTTTTTTAGGCACATAAAAATAATCAGAGTTTGGTACATGGAAAGTGACACACTGTGAAACACTGAGTGTATTTACAACTCTGGAAAAAAATATAAAGAGACCACTTCAGTTTAAATAAAATAAAAAAATTAGTTTTATTCTATAAACTACAGACAACATTTCTCCCAAATTGCAAATATAAATATTGTCACTTAGAACATTTATTCGCAGAAAATGAGAAATGGCTGAAAGAACAAAAAAAAGATTCAGAGCTTTCAGACTCAAATAATTGCAAAGAAAACAAATTCATATTCATATTCAAGTTCAGAAATCAATATTTGGTGGAATAACCCTGGTTTTAATCACAGTTTCCATGCATCTTGGCATGTTCTCCTCCGCCAGTCTTACACACTGCTTTTGGATAACTTTATGCCACTCCTGATGCACAAATTCAAGCAGTTCAGCTTGGTTTGATGGCTTGTGATCATCCATCTTCCTCTTGATCATATTCCAGAGGTCAATTTGGTAAAAATCAAAGAAACTCATCATTTTTAAGTGGTCTCTTATTTTTTTCCAGAGTTGTATATTAGGGATGCACCGATACCACTTTTTTCTAACCAGCTTAGGACTGTATGTTTTTGTTTAAATTTGTTTAAATGTTTTAAGCTGGTCTATAAATATGATTAACCTTACCTGAAGCTAAAAAACTGAATGATCAAGCTTTACCAAGCTGGTTACTCAGAATAACCAGCATCACCAAGCTGATCAACTAGCATAATCATTAAGATAACGCTGGTTGATAATTCTTTATTAGCTATTAGTTATTGCTTTCAGTGCAATAAATGAACTGCAGACACTAAGCATATTTTGACTGACAGATTACATTTATGTTCAGAGAAACATTATGCACATTTGATCTTTGGCCAAATCAGCATGATACTGCTAAGACTAGCATTAGCTGTCTGTCATTTCCGCTTTAGGCACTTGGTTGATGGTTGGATTTGTTTAGATTTGACTAATGAACACTCGCTGTCTCATTAATCAGACCAACCAGAGACTGACTCCACGATGAATGATGGAGGTTCACGTTTAATATTTCAACCTGATTTTGATGTTAAATGCATGCTCTTTGATAAAATGCCATGTGTTGTAATTATTCCGCGTGGTTGGGGAAGAGAGGAAATCAAAAATACACAGGGCTCTGAGTTCACCAGTCAGTCATATCAATTAGAAAACGGAAATTAGATTTGCAGGCTGGTCTTGTTGTTGATGTTTATATTAATCATGGAACTGTTCATTAAATTCAGAATGTAGAAGAATTATATTTGTTGTTTTAAAACACTGTAAGTATTGCACACTTATTGGAGACTTTATTAGAAAAGACTGTAGAACACATTATCGCTGTCCAATGAAAAACATGTATCTCCAAACCAGCAACTTTACAGGAGAGAGATAAAAAAAAAGAAAACATTCTTAATGTTCAATAGAAGTCAATATAAACATTGTTTATTTCAGGTCCTTTTGGAGAATTTCTATTGCTCCATTCATCAAGAAATCTTGACATGATGCAAAGGAAAGTTTGTGTGTTCAAATTATGCAGTAAACTAAAAATCAACAAAAATTAAGATACTTGTTTGTCATTGGACAGTAACAATATATGCATTATGCATAATATATGCAACAATCATGTAGCAGCAGATATGGACCTGCAACTTTAGGTTATGTTGCCATCTACCAACCATTATAATAGGGGAAATGTGAATTCATGTATCGGAACCTAGCCGCTGTGCTTTCCTCCGAGTGTGCTAGCTTCTCAGGCAATGATGAAACAGCAGCAGCTTGAAAAAAGGGATGACGCCTCGGAGAACGCGTGTGCTCGTCCGCACTCTCCTAGGGTCGCAAATTAATAAAAAAAAGGAAAGACATTGTTAATTAGTTTACAGTAGATGGGAAATCAGTTCCTATGATTGTTCTTAAATAATAGGCCTATGCTTCTTCAGTGTTGCAATGTTAATTAACATCATTCTGAACAGATTTTGCTCATTTAAACAGCCCAGAAATATTTTAAAAAGCTTTTTAAAGCAGTTTTAAAGCTCTACTTACTAAAAAATGTCGTGTTTAAATCGGGCTTGGCTCATAATGACAGTTTTCGGGCCCAATCTAAGCTCTACAAGCAACTCATAAATAGGGCTCCAACGATTAGTCAATATAATCGTCAATGTCGATTATTAAAATTTGTCGACTACAAATTTCATTGTTGACTAATCATTAACATCATTAATCATCTGTAACAGTACTGCATTACACAAAGTGCTGGGGACAAAAGTACAATGGGTTAAAGACTCACTCACACAGTTTACACTCAACTTGTGTCTTCAGAAGTCCCCAAACACAACAGATTACATATTAAATCCCTAAATATCAGTAATTTCTATGTTTTAACAACATTCAGATATTTAAATGCCATTTAAATCTCATGTTCTGCTGTTTCTATCGTTTTTAGAGATGGCAGAAATAATCGTTGACTAATCGACTAATCGAAAAAAGAATAGTCGACTACCAGAATAATCATTAGTTGCAGCCCTACTCATAAAGTACATCCACATTCAATGCAGGAGGTGCAACATGAATATCCTACAAGTCTACAGCGTTTATCAGCTTCCATGGGACATGTCAAAAGTCATGAGACACGATGGTAGATCCTGTCCTATGACATGACTGGCACGTCAGTGTAAATCAGTTTAACACTAAGTCATCCTTCCTCAGAGCAGCGGAAAAAGACTGTGAATCTGTTAAGTCAGTTGCTGAGTAGCCGAGCCCAAAGGCTCTGCAGTGAATTTAGAGAGAGAGTGACGAGTGCATATTTAAACTCAAGCTGGCAGATTTTGACACAAAGAGCCCACATTCAATTCACTTTCTTTCACTTTCATTCAGAACGCAAAGATAAACTAAGAGGAAAAATAGCAACACCAAATATGAAGCATAAAAAAATAAAGCCCATTCTTTTCTCACATGCCTCACCACATTTCTGTGATGGAACAAGGTTTAAAACACCATTGTGCATTGCTCAAAGTTCTTTCCATGTAATTGTGTTTACAGTAGCTTATAAATGTATTCATACCCCTTTAACTTTTTTTTACATTTTTTCACCTTAAATAGCACATAATTGTACAGTGGAAGGAAAACAATATTCAGCCCCATTTACTCTAAAACCCCTAAAAAATATAATCTGGCCCACAAATCTGGCCTAACTATTGTTCAAAGATCAAAAATGTTCATTTGTCTTTACGCATTTATTGGCAGAATTTCTAATGTTCTTTGGACCATTGTCCTGCTGCAGAACCCAAGTACACCTGAGCTCACAAACAGATGGATGGACATTTTTCTTCAGGATTTTCCATGGTTTCATCAATTACAGAAACCTGTCATGGTCCTAAAGCAGCAAAACGGCCCCAGACTATCAAACTACCACCACCATGTTTGACTTTCAGTACGATGTTCTGCTTCTGAAATTTTATGTTAGTTTTATGAACTAACACACAGATGAACTAAGGTTAACTCAGCTGTCCAAAAAATATGGTAAATCACAATTAATTGATGGATATGTGATTATGACAAAAAAGCAAAGACAAAATCTGTAAATCTGTAAGTTCACATTCTTTCCTATCGAGAGAGAGTGTCATACAGGCTGATTTGAATATTGCTAATCATTGTTAATCAGTCTCTAGAGTTTTCAAGACAGGTGTAGTGAAGACAAACACACCCAGTAAAGGGCATTACTTTGAATGGAAATGCCACGTTGATGACACACGTCAACAGAAAATGACCAGATTGGTTGCAGCTGACAAGAAGGCTACCATAACCACCCTGTACAACTGTAGTGAGTAGAATAGCATCTCAGAATGCACAGCACATCCAACTCTAAAGTAAGAGACACACAAAAAGTCCCTTTTTAGCAGATGAAGAAGAAAAACAGAAAGCTGAGGCTGCAGTAGGCACAGGTCTACATACCAGACAGTTGAAGAGCATTTCTAAAGATGAGGACTTTAGTAGCTGAACTGAAGATTTACAAAAGTTAGTGTCACTTTATGTTGAGTAGTATAGGCCGAATCTGCAAAATTTTGTTTCCTTCCAGTTACATTCAAAACACAGCAACAAACTGAGGCAAAAGCGAAAACTCCAAATATGTGTTTTCACTCCTCCAGACCTCAATGAAGCCCATTCTTTGCTCACATGTCCCACCACATTTCTACGATGAAATAAGGTTTAGGACTCCATGGTACAGACCTGTAATTCAAAGTTATTGCCATGCTATGGTGTACAGTACCAATAACAAAGTGCAAGGCTCACAGATATGAGCGTTAAATGTGAAGCGAAAGCTCTCTCAGAAAAGAAAATAGCATCAGACAACTCTAATCCTGTTAGCTTCATGTCTTAAGTTGATTCCAGAGTTCTGACTCACTGCGGAACAGTAAGACCTTGTCGTCCAAGCTCTACTGCTACACTGACAAAAATGTTTTTGGGTGACGCCTGGTTTTACATAAAGAAAATATGCCGAAGTTTTGCACTTCTAAACATGCCTGCACAGTGTATTTTCAAACCAAATAAATGAGATAGTTGTGAGACTTGTCTTGTCAAACTTTTGCACACAAGGTATGAGCTGGCATGGCTACGACTACAACTAATTTTATTGGTGCCTTTCTCTGTGCAGTGCAACCTTGGTGAGTAAATCTCACAGCTTTCCCATTGGCTTCTGGCACCATCTATGTGCATACTGGATGTGTACCTATGTACTTATGTAGTGTGCTTTCCTGGTCTCTGTGTTGTAGGCTGTAAGAACAAGTTAACCCCTACTCTGCTACAGGATTAGGCTGTCAGCACTTGAGAAGATGCTAATTGTTAAAATGTATGCTATGCATAGACTAAGATATTACTGTATTTTTCACACTTATGTATGAATTCTACCAGTCAGGTTGTAAGGAGCAGTAAATCCACACTGCTTAAGTGCTGAATATAAAGGAGTTTCAGTGAAGTTTTCTTTTCACCGAGGCTGGAGAAGTATTAGCATTAGCCCCTTACCACAGTGCTAGCAACTTTCAGTATGATGTTCTTCTTCTGAAATGTTATGTTAGTTTTATTAACTAAAGCACATAGATGAACTCAGATGAACTTAACTTTCTAAAGAATGTGGTTAATCACAGTTAATTCATGGGTACGTAAGTATGACAAAAAGACAAAAGACAAAATCTATAAGGGGGAAATACTTTTTCACAGAATTGTATAAGCATTAACTGTGAATGAAAACACGGTCAGACAACTCTTATCCTGTTTTTCTTTATTGTACCTCAGTGTAGCACTGTTGGGCGGCATTTACTAGCGCTAAACACTGCTAACCTTGGTTAGCGCTGCTGCTGCTAACTGCAGATAGCGGTTATTGGAAATCTAAGTTTACTGTAAATAAACGGAAGCGCTTCACTCACCCAAATAAACAGTTTTCAGAAGAGAAATCTGTGTAGATAAACATCCAGCACACGTTTGTTTTTAAAAGAAAATGATTTTTAAGAACTACAGTTTTGTTTACTTGTTTGACCTGCTAAATTGGAAGAGAAAACGGCAACACCCCAGTTCCTTACTAGTGGTGCACCTTATAGTTCATAAAATACGGTAACTAAATAAATCTATTTTAGTTTGGTTGGATAAGTAAAATAAACCTTATTTGGTTTGATGAATTTAAATAAGTTACTCTAAAGTAATATAATTGTTTTAGGAGGATATTATGACTGACTTTGGTCACACAAGGATTTTGTGCCATTCTAAAAATTATATTCACATTAGGAGAACACAACTGAGTTAAGTGAAACTACTGTTCCTGGTTAAATTAAATTCATTTAAAGTGAGTGTACCTAAAAAAACCCTGCTATGTCCTTTGTTCTGTGTACAGTGGTCAAAAACAGCCAGAAGGAGCACAGTTGTAGATAGTCGGTGCATATTCATTATGAAGACAGCTAATTATTCCAGAGTAGGCCTCCAGACCCAGAGTACTCAGCCACTGTGAAATGAGACAATAATGAAAAAAGATGAAACAAGCATTTATCTAGTCTTTGTTCCCAGCAAGAACAAACAGGAGACAAGAGATATTTGATATGTTTTTTAGACTGTGCGTCATCCTACCATATGGTTTAATTTCATCACCTGTCTCTTCATAAGCTGGTGTTGTCTATGGAATACAGATTGCCACGCATCATCAACATTAGGCTACATCGCAGTCGCTGAGCTCGGCGGGGGGAAACATGTGAGCGTTTTGATTTGTGTCAATTTTTCCTCCGTGTCAGGAGCAGATCGATGGATGAGCGTTCTTCTGCCAATTTAATTTTCTTCCCCTCTTAACTTATCACGGGCCACGGCTTAAGTGCACAAGACACTTCAAAGACGTCACGGACAAATATCGGCAAACGTGCACGGCTCGTCTGGGACGCAGAGCATTCAGCACTCATGTTATCTACAAAGAGGGTACGGTACAATTAGACTGCTGGTTTGCCCTGGAGGCAGAACCAGTCAAAAGTTTGGAAACATTAACTCGTACAAGAGGGTACATGTTAGTATTTGCTGCAAAATCACTGAACTGTACAGAAATCATGCATTTATTTAACTTTCATTCAGTTTAGAATGTCCATTAAGTGGTCAACCTGTTTAAAAAGAAAAAAAAAACCTCATGCTTAAAGCTTCACCTTTATAAAAGGGGTACCTTAAAGGAGAAATCTGGTGTAAAATGGACTTGGGGTGTAGTAAAACATGATAATAAGTACAAACTTTTGTCAAATAGCCCATCTCTGTTCGCCACTAGAATTCCGAAATACAGAGCTTTTAGCTGATGCTCCCAACAGGCTTACAGTGCAAGCGATAGGGGCATAGAGTTGCCCATGCAAAGAAGTGGCTATTTTTACACCATTAATAAACTAAAGTAGCTCCACACTTTATTAGTAGAATTTAGACGATTTATAAAATTAGGTCTGTCACAGTAACTTTGTTGGACAATATATGCAAATTTTTGTTTATGCAAAAATATTGCAATAAACAAAACTATTGACATTTTAAAAGCATTTTATTTCACTGATTTAATGAAAGTACAATAGCACAATAAACGTTTAATTAATAACAGTTTGGGATGTTCTGATTTGTGTTTGCTTTGGCAGTTTGTACTGAATGTCAGAGGTTTGCAGCATATTTAAAAAACTGTTTAAAAAACGAAAAAAAAAAAAATATATATATATATATATTAGCCTCGAGTAACACACCTTGAAATGGCCCCATCTGCCACCAGAGAAGTCAAAAAACACCTTCTGTTTGAACATAAAGTTCACGAGCACTTCCAAGGCACTGTTGATACACAGAATATATGGCAGTTCATCCATATCACATATAAATATGAGAAACCTGGTGCCACTTTAAAATAAGCCTACCTTTATAAAGGGTTTATAAATGGTTTACATTAGTTTATTAATGGTTGTTAAGTGAGTTGTAAATGCCTTAAAAATCATTAATAATCAGTTATAACCCATACGTAGAAAGGGCAACAATGACCTATTGTTTGCCAAATAGTGAACCCACAGCCATCTATATTGTTGTTATAACGTATGTTATAATGTGTTATAACTGATTATTAATGATTTTTAAGGCATTTACAACCTAATTAGTAACCATTAATAAATTAATTGTAAACCATTTATAAACCCTGTATAAAGGTAGTCTTATTTTAAAGTGGTACCGAAACTTTTATCTGCTTATTACACAATTCTCACATCCCACCTCTCCCAAAAGTTCCAGGAGTTTCTTATGTAATCTACAGTAATATCACTTACCTCAATAAAATGAAATTTTGCAGGACATCTGGATTATCTGACAATTACACAAGTCAAATCATAATGTTCTTACAATTACACCCATAACACTGAGATATATTCATATCCTGATACGTTGCTTACTAGAATTACCTCTACTCACACAGATAGAAGTGAGGCACTTT
Organism: Astyanax mexicanus; assembly: GCF_023375975.1. Classification (NCBI taxonomy): domain Eukaryota; kingdom Metazoa; phylum Chordata; class Actinopteri; order Characiformes; family Acestrorhamphidae; genus Astyanax; species Astyanax mexicanus. The sequence goes on along the minus strand of NC_064423.1, from coordinate 18,049,169 downwards.
TAGGACAGTTTTCAAATGAAATCGCTTAAAACTAAAAACAGTTATCAACCTGCAAAAAAGAGAGAAAGAAAAGTGCAGCAGGGTGAGCTAACCCAGATAAGCTGCCAGCTGGGAGTCTGTCACACCAGGGGAGAAGCTACAAGGGGGCCTGTGAGGCCAAGGATTTGCCAGATTCATGACTGCTCAAAATATTAAAAAAGAAAAGAAATGAAAATATTATAAAAATATATTGTTGCTTGTGCACATAACATTAAGAATATACCTCAAAAGTTGGGACTGTTAGGACATAAGGTTGTTGCAGAGGCAAAATTAGAAAACAAACTTAAAAGCATTAACACTGAAATAAAATAAGTATTTATGAGTTTTATTTTTTATTTAGCTGACAGCAGATAGACTGACATGAATTTAGTATCGTGTCCCATGACCATAACTGAGATGAAGATTAGATTATTCCAAATTTCAATTCTACATTAAATGCTGCTGTTGTGACACACACAGGCTCCAGGCTTAATATTAGCAGTTTTTTAGGCCTTTTGGGTGAAGACTGTTTTGATATATCAGCTCACAGACGCTTTGTGCTGATCGATATCACTCTAGGAGTGATGAGGGGAAGGAGTGATGAAGGGAAAGAGCGCCATCTACCCACGCAGAAAGAGCAAGGCCAATTGTGCTCTGTCAGGGTTCCTGCAGCTGATGGCAAGCTGCATGGCTGGGATTCGAACCATCCTAGTGGCAACAATTAGCCTGCTGGACCACTTGGCTCCACTTCACCGTACAAAAATGGAACAGATCATTGTTGTATTTATACAATATTATATTTCATGATTATTAAATGAGTTTTACATGAGGTCAGACAGAGGAGGAGGTCAGGAAGAGAGTGTGCAGGTAGGACATAGCAGCAACAAAGTAAGTTAGAAAGGACGTCTCATTCAAATGATTTTCTGTTACACCCTGAAAAAGAAATGTTCCCCCAATTGTTGTTTTATAATTCGCACTCTGGATAACACCTCACAACTTATGCAGTACATTTATGTGCACTCCCAAGCTATCCCCTTTTTGGCTTGACTTTTGGCATATCAGTGTAAATTCCATTTATCAATTTCTACATCCTTTTATCAGCACTCATACTGAAAAGGAAAGCTTCACTTTTGCCACAGTTAGAATAAAACACTTATTTCTAACTTAGTCCTTGGCATAAATTGATATTATTTAATCCCTGTGGTAACACCTGCTCCAGCCCCTCACAGTTCCCAGCTGATTGCTCCAGTGACTTAGTGCTCCTGGGTCTGCGGGCCGGGCCACCACTGATCGAATTCGTCTCATCTCGGCGTGGCACTGACTCTGCCGAGATCAAGCTGGAGAAAGGCTTTACTGCTTCGGGCAAATGAAATATTGATCAGAGGCCATATTTGTCTTTTGTCCTTCACTCGTGGAGGCGTGTACTCATTGTGCGTATCTCGTTTGTATCATTCTATAAAACATGCTTATTAAACAGGCTTGACTGGCAGCCTAAGACGCTGTTGATGAAACAGGCGTTTTTGGCAAATTTCCATAATTAAAGACACTTTAAAGCCTGTTTTTTTTATTCCACTGTTCTCTTGCTTGGAGATACACAATGCAACAGTGAATGGACTTCAGCTTATCTGAGCTTTTCAGAAAGGCAACAAATTTGCATTCTTTGTCTTGTGTGGTTGAACTCCATCCATGGCACTGCAAGCGTAGCACGGGCCTCCATACTTCCTGTTCTCTGTGAGCATGTGCTTGAGGAACTGGGCCAAATGAAGGCACTGAAGGAGCTGGGGAACACGGCGAAGAGAATAGACTAATCAGGTTTATGCAGTGTACTCATTCACTCCATGAGAGAGAAGTAGTTCAACAAAGGTTGCAATTGTGAAAGGAGAATGGTTATGTCATGCATATCAAATAATGGCAGAAAGAGAGATAAACCAGAAGACAACTGAAGGAAAAAGGGAAGGACAAAAAATGACAGTACAGCACGTCATTGCTTAAAGGGGAACCCCATTAATCTTTCATAATTTTTGCATTATAATTCAGAGTGTCAGAAATGAGGTGATAATTGAAACACAGCTTTTAAAAGGTTGGCATCAAATGCCTCTAAAGGCCACATTACAGAAACCTTATATGTGAAAATAGCTACAAATATGCTGCCTGATGCCAGTTTGCTACTTTTTGTCTACCGTTATCATTATATACAGTATATGAACTCAAAATACAGTTCCAATTAAATATGTTTGTTTGTAGATTAATATTAAAGATGAAGGAACACATATGCAATCCGGTAGAAGCCAAAAAAAAGGGGAAAAAGTGACATTTTTCCTGACATAAAAACCCATACTCAGCTTGAGTTTGGGACAAGTTGGAGCAAAGCAGAGAGAAAGAGAAAGCTCAGCACCTCTAGGAACTCCTTTAAGACAATTGGAGAACCATTCCATGTTTTACATTATGAAGTCGACTGAGAGAATAATGCTAAGAGTGTCTGCAAAGTTGGCATCAAAGCAAAAGCTGCTACTTTGAAGAATCTAAAGTATGTGAAATGAGGAGCCAAAGGAGGAAACGTGGATGCAATGTGCAGATTGTGCAGCCCCTGTCGGTCCCAGCTGGACCTTGTTGGACTAACAGCCAGCCAGTTGAGACCAGCATAAAAGCCCTACCCCAGCCTTCACTCAAGAGAGACAATGATGGTGAGAGGAAAGCTAGGGCAAAACGGACCCAACGACTCTAGAGTAAAGCGACTGAAGCCCCACCTTTTTTTTTAAAGTTTGTTTTGGGTGTTAGTGTAGGGCGTTTTACAGGTAAAAAGTATGTTTTGAGTTAATTCACTCCCTGTTTCTGTGTCTCTCTGTGCTTGCAGACTACAGGATCAAGGTGGCCACGCCCCTATCCCTAGGGGTGCTGTCACAAGTGTGAATCATATTTTGGCCAGTTTAACACTTTTATGTTTACTTCATAATTAAATATATGTGCTCCTTTATAGGTTTGATGTTGTCAATATTAATCTACAATGTAGAAAAGGATGTATTCAAACTGCTGACTGATACTGTATGTGTGTAGGTTAAGCAAATAGGTACTAAAATAGGTCCCACTGTCCCAAAAGTGTTTGCCATAAACAATATAATTGTCATTTTAACTAAAAAATTATAATAAAATGCATTGGACATTGGCTAAAATGTTACATACAAACTCATTCAAAGTAACAGGCTCTCCAAAGAAACACAAAATTGAGAATACAGAGATCAACAAAAATGATTGAGATCAAGTCCATTGTACGATAAGATAACATAATTATCATGACAGGCCAAGAAATCTCCATTTTATGCCCCAGTACAGCTCATGCGATCTATAAGACTTCTGACAAACACAGGATATAACCCAAACAGAACATTTATGAGGTAAACCAAGACTGTGTGATGAATGGAACTGGCCAAAGGTGTAAACAGTTTTATTTTTTTTAGATTAGATTATCAGAAGCTGTAGAAATGTGTAAAATAGTGAATGTAGTATGTGGTGAATCAGGTTTTTTTTATTTCAGATTGACACAGAAGTCAAAACATGAGATAAAGTCTGAGCAGCTTCCATCCAGAGCCTGCAGCAAAGCATTAGTGCGTGTAAAGATTCACACCATGACCTCACAGGACAGTGGGCCACATTCACATGTCGGTTATTAATGTCACCTTCAGTGGGCAGGAACATCATGCTGGTCACTGCTTTACAATCAAGCATCTAGCAAGGCCATTCAGTGGACAATAAACACTGTCAGAGCTAATCCTGCACTAGCTGCAGGGTTTGCTTAATGGAAAAGACCTCAATGTCAGATGACACCAGTGCTGGGTGGTATACTGGTTTTAACTTCCTCTCCAGTTTGCCTTTTATTTATATATTGCTATTTTGCTAGGAGCATTGCAGAGCACAGAAAAAAACATACTGGTACATTTCACTAGCCAATGCTAGCTAGCCAGTTAGCATAACAAGCTAACATAGTCTGCACTGGAAGAAACGTACTGGTACAATTTACTAACCGACGGTAGTAAGTTAGCATAACAAGCTAACACAGTCTGGACTGGAAGAAACCAGACTGTGCTAGCTAGCCAGTTAGTATAACAAGCTAACATAGTCTGCACTGTAGCTCAGCTCTGTAGAGCCAAAGAAACATACTGGTACATTTCACTAGCTAATGCTAGACAGCCAGTTAGCATAACAAGCTAACATAGCCTGGACTGGAAGAAATATACTGGTACATTTTTATTAGCTAACACTAACCAGCTAGCATAACAAGCTAACACAGCCTGGACTGGAGCGAGGAAACTGTAACTCAGCTCTGTGGAGCCACAGAAACATACTGGTACGATTCACTAGCTAATATTCGGCAGTTAGCATAACAAGCTGTCTGGCCTGCAGTGAGAGTAGCTCAGCTCTGTGGAGACAAAGAAACATATTGGTAATGTTAAATTTCACTACTTAATGCTAGACAATTAGCGTAACAAGCTAACACAGTCTGGACTGGAGTGAGGGTACTGTATCTCAGCTCTGTGGAGTAAAACGCTTGTCTTACTCTGTCCTGCCTGGAGAAAAATAATCTGGTATAGGAACAGCACTTTATGAGAGGAGCTCCTGCTATTTCTCACAGTATAAGTGTTTTATCTGAGTAAAATAGAAAAACAACAGCAAACAGAAAAAGCTTTCACAATTATTCACTCAGAAAATAGACAAATTGAATTCATCGATTCACAGCTCAAAAAAACATTCCCCTTGTCCCCCCAGATGAGCCCATTAGGAGTAAAAATACTTCGAAAGCAGTTGCTATAGCCATTTTGAATACTTTAATACTGTAATTTGAAGGATAATAGTAAGGCAGATTGAATTTTGGAATGTTTTATTAATTAACTGGAGAACCAAGGAAATTGTGACTGATAAACAGCCATTTTAATATTTTAATTAATGTTAAAAAAAAAATCTGATTAGACCTGTGTCTTACTTGTGCAATTAAACATTTGAGAAATTTCATTTTGAATATTTTTTGAGCATTTTAGGTCCATTTATAGTGTTTATAAAACTGTCCTAAAATACTTAATTTTGAATGCGAAGCCATGTTAAAGTTGTTGGCATATTTCATTTTTTAACTCCTATTGTTTACATTCTAAATCTGCTTTTCTTTAAACACAGACTAGTTCTTTCTGATATTATGTAATTTTGTTGGAAATTGTAAACCCTATAGGAAACAAAGCCTTCATTTAAAGGTTATCCTCTGCTGAGACATGCAAAAGTGCAGCACTGTAAAGATATCAAGTCAGAGCGCACCTGGCTCTTAAGGGGGAAGACAACTGGCACACTGATTGGTTTATTTCACATTACACCCAAAACACACCCATGAGTAACTAAGAGAATTAATTCATACCTTTTGTGAGTTTCGAGCTGCGCGCAAGGCATATTTTTTGCACCAATAACACACTGACATGCCCTAAATCAAGCTGTGCAATGCGCAATTGACCAGTGCGCTCTAATTCGCTAAAATAGGGCCCTTAATGTTTTATATTCTATGTACTTCTGACAAAAGAACAAGCCACAAACCTATATAAAACTTAGTGTTGCAAAAATACATAAAAAAATATATGATATACAGCAAAATCGTCAGAATAAAAAAACAAACAAAAAAAATAATATACCCTTTTTGTCATAACGTCCAGCACTAGATGACACTGACTGATTTGAAACTTGTGGAGGCAGAAATGGTTTATGTGAGGCTCCTCTTTGGGTTCTGGTGTACAGTGGACCCAGAGGATTCATGCTTCATTCACATGGCTAGAGATGTACAGTATTTCATATGGGAGAACTTTAGGTTCTTCAAGCGTCCTTCAACTGACCGCTGCTTCTGTGCGCTTGAATAAAGCATTACACTCCGAGTGCCTCAAGCTTCGGTCTTTGCTCTGCACCAAAGACCGGCAGCAGTGGAAAAGAGCTGTGAGCAAGCTGTGTTCAAAAGAGCTAAAAGATAAAGGTTAAACATGCGTTTGATAGCTGGTTCACAGTAATGGAATAATAGCAGTGCATTAAATGAAATTGGTGTAGAAAACAATGTTATTAAATTCTGGTACTGTCTTGTCATTTAACTAATAATTTGAATAATTTAGTGCAGTACTGAGTAAAAGTCAACGTCCATTTTTTTATTAAGTTAATTTCCAGTTACAGTTATTCAGTCATTGCATACAAACTATACATTTTTCATCATCATCCAAAAAGTGCTTTAGATAATGTATGTGCTGCACAGCTCCAAAGGGACAGGGGTTATGGGTTCAAGCCTTGCTGTGGTCACTTTTTGTGAGAACTTTTTACCTGTATCTGCATGGGTTTCCCCAAAGGTGCTCCAGTTCTCCCAAGAACATATGGTAGGATTAATTGCCCACTAGGTGTTGGAGTGTGTGGTACCCTGCAATGGACCAGTGCCATTTCCTGGGGGTATTCCTGCTTTCGCCCAGTAATTGCAAGTGAGCTCCTGACCAGGGCAGCTCTGGCGCACTGTTCCTGTTACAGTTACTGTTACTGTAGCCTGCTTACAGTTCTTTTTCCTTTCCTTTTTCTGAGATTTTATGCCAGTATCAGTACTAATGGCCTGTGACGTTTGATTGGTAGCAACCAGGTTTGTCCCACATCACCAACAGAGCATAAGCATGCTGGCGACTGGGCTCCTTCAACATTGCTAACGTGGCATTGGAACGTCCGAGAGATTTCAGTCTTTTAAAAAGGTTAAAGCATTGTTTGATATTCATCATCCAAGTAATGCCAAACACATTCAACAATGTTGAGTTCTGGAATTCTTTTTCTCAGTAAAAAACACATTTCTTCATCAGTTCTACACCATGTCAGAGGTTCATTACAATCAGTGATGGTATAGTTACTTTGAAAAAGTAATCCGATTACTGATTACTCCTTTAAAAAGTAACTTAGTTACTTTATGGATTACTTGATTTTAAAAGTAACTAAGTTACTTTACAAGTTACTTTATTAGTTACTTTCAGCAGCTGCAGACACCACCTCCCGCCGCCTTAACATAAACATTATAACCAGTTTTGCCAATACTCCCTTTATTGGAAAATGCATTTTTAACAGCAACAATTTATCTCTAAGTTGAACGATTTCCTAAAAAAATACGTTTTTTTTTTATAAAAATAAAAAAATTAACATAAATATTTTTTTAAATAAAAAATAAAATATGGTCTTTCTTGATTTTACTAAACATAAATACTTTATAACAAATATATAAAATAAAGAAAGTCTTTCTTGACCTGACATATTTAACACTGTAAAACTGAACATTGAACTTGTTGTTCTCTGCAGGGCAGCAAGGAGTGGTTTTATAAAACAGAACCGTGTATATGGTCTAGACCAGGGATCACATATTTGCAGACTGGGGTCCGGGTCCGGACCCAGACGTTGTCCAATACGGACCCATACCGGACCCAACTACTGAGAAGGATTTAATTCTGACATTGTTCATTTAAAGCACCGGAACTTTTCTTGTCTTTACGGTATACGCGCAGTGAACTTCCAATCACGTGTGGTGTAAAATCTTTAAATGCTCTCAAATTTGTGGCAGACCACTGCCCTGGCTAGTGAATTGGGACTCGGCCGCAAAAAAAAAAACGCTTTAATAAAGAGAACTGGCGAAAAACGAAAATGGGCGGAAACTAAAGACACGCCGAGCGCGAGAGAGAGACGCGTGTGATTGGGGAAGAGCGGAGGTGGAATGGGTAAGGGAGCGGTGTGTGTGTGTGTGTGTGTGTGTGTGGAGGAGATGAGGTGGAGAGAGAGAGAGAGAGTAACGCACAGTGACTTGGATAAGTAACTTTAATCTGATTACTGGATTGGAAATAGTAACGCGTTAGATTACTCGTTACTGAAAAAAAGGGTCAGATTAGAGTAACGCGTTACTAAGTAACGCGTTACTGACATCACTGATTACAATGTTGCATAGTTGTCTCAAAGCAGAAAAATGGACAGAAACTTTGGTAGATGTTTCCAGATGGGAAACAAATAGAGTGAGTTTCCCAAAAGGTTCTAAGCACAAAGATGGTTCTTGGGTGGTCGACCGTGCTTTACACTGAGCAATCTCTCACCACATTAAGATGTTCTTAATGATAAGATGCTTTTTGGAAAACTGGGATCTGAAATGAGAGTGAAGCTTGGTTTTCTCCTCTCTCTATTGAAGCTAAAGACACGGGGCCCTATCTTACACCCTGCGCAAGGCGCATTGTGATGCTCATTGCTATCTCACGCTTTGTCAACAGCCTATTTTCCCGCTTTGTGCCATAGCTTCGTTTAACTAGAAAAGATGCTTGTGAAAATATATCTACTCTAATGGGCATGGTGGTCTGGAAGTGAGGTGTGTTTAGGTACATTTCTGAAGTACTGCTATCTTGGCATTAAAAAAACACAGGTGCGCCACTGACTGAAAGCAACCCAGACGACAGTCTGCCATTCATTGTTATCCTAGCTACACAGTTGCACCCCACTCTCAACATGTGTACACCCTGGCTTTTTTACGAGTACAACAGCACGTGGCAGTGTACAGACCCAACTTTTACATACACAATAATAAACTGAATCACACCTTCGCAGTGTAACGAGCAGGTCAGTTACCTCTGCTGAAAAGCGGAGAAGCACTGCGCCAATAAAATATCGATCTGCCAAAGTCAGAGCGCTCCTGTCTCTTAAAGGGAATAGCAATGACACACTGATTAGATTCATTCCTGTTACGTCCAAAATACACTGAAGTTTAATAAAGATAATTAGTACACGCTTTTCACAAGTTTTGAGCCCTAGGTGTAATTTCTGCATCCTTAAGATAACAAAAACATTTGACAGATCCCCTTAGATCACTAAAATATGGCCCTAGATGTTTTGATGGTATACCAGGCTTTATATCTATTCTCCATTCAATATCTTTTGATCCTTTTTTTTAACTCTAGTTTTGGAATAGCCTGTTTTTTTTATCTTACTTTGCATTTCACCTTTCCATTTCAGTCAGACAAGATCTTGCATTATCCTACATGCAATCTCCTTACAAATATCTCCTCAAAAAATGAAGAACTTTTTCATAATAAGACCTTTTTGGCTGAAAACTACATTACAGAACTTTTGACTTGTACAATGCACAGAACTGTACACTATAAATACTGCACTATACGTCACGGTAAATGGTAAAATGCTAATATAGTTTCGGCTAATGCTCTCATCTGTCCTGAAGTCTTTAATTCCATGTTACTGTAAAAAGGTCAAGATGCGACAGCGGATATAAGCTTGTGTCCCGGGAGGAATCAGTCAACATAACTCCATCAGAGAAGACTTTGGCTTCATAAAGGCAACACTAAAGGGGCACGGCAAACTCTGATTCATTCATTATGACCTCCGAAACAATAACGCAGACATAACTGCAGTCTGGAACTCCTGGGGAAAAGCACTTTATGCTGTAATACATTGAAAATGATCCTTCACATTTGACTATATGAATATTGAGGACTGCAGAGTTGGGGCAAAATAACCAGATAAAGTCTGGAATCTGGCTGCTATTTAGAAATGCATGATTACTGATGATCCATTTTTGCAAATGACCTGCCCGAATGCTGTCGACGAGCTGAGATTTCTCAGCACACAACACTGCGCATTACGATTCGGCAAGCAAGATCAATGATGGAAATTTAAACCTGGAAGGCAAGTGCAATAATATGTTTAACTGGGGTGATGGATATTTCCCTGCTACATTACGCTAATAAAGGAGAAAATCTCTTTAGTCAGGGAGACGGAAGAACGCAAAGTTTCCTGTGCTTTGCTGGGACTTGGCCAAAACATTGGGTACAGACCGAGCGAAGGCCCTGAGGTGATTAATAGAGCGGCACTGGGATCTGTAAGTGTCAACTACAGTACAGAAACAAGGGCAGAGTTAATGCAATCTGAGCAGATGAACACATGTATTTCCGCAGATCTATCAGCTGCCAATTAACAGCACGGAATGAACGAATCTAAATGTAAATTTGGGCTCAAAGCCGGTTATCGCTATAGCGTAAGCCGCCCTAAAAACATGCCTACTAAAGTGGAGAGATTAAAAATAAATGCAAATTGAACTGATGAAACACAGAAACAACACAGGAACACATCACACACAGAACATATCCACCACACTCTTCAGAAAGCTCTCACACTAAAGCTGGACGAACTTTATAGGCCAGCCTTTCATGCTAGAGTAAACAGCATTCTCTGAGAAGATGCTTTGAAATGATCTGCCCAGGCTTTTGTAGGTCATGATAAACTAGGCGGTTCCTCCTCCACTCTCCCAGCACCAAGAACTTTGCATATACCTCATCCTATTCCACGCACTGCAGCCCGCAGGAACGAAGTACGCTCCCTCTGCGTTTAGGATCGTGAGATTTCACACACACAATGGTAACTGAGTGAGTGGGGTTTGGCGAGAAGTCCAAATCCCAGAATGGATTATTGGAATTGGAATGGAGGAGGAATGGAGGGAGAGTCCTGACCAACACCAGGAAATTGAATTTAATCAGAGGGGAAAAAAGACAGTGCTCACAAAAAAGAGAGAAAGAGAGAGAGAGAGAGAGAGAGAGGTAGAGGGACACTCACTCACTGTGCAGTGTGTATTAACAAGTAACCTCCGGTCAAAAATTCCCAACCACTACCTCACTATATGTGTAAAGTGTATAACTATACGTCACACTGCTGACATAGTTGACATATTTAATGACATATTTAATATATGTTATATTAATAATATATATTATATAAAGTTATATAATATAATATAATATAATATAATACAACATAATGGATGTAATGGATAAAAATATAAATATAACAACATTATTTACAATCAAATGACAACCATTGAAAGGTTTTCAATAAGATTAGATTTTAATACAAACCTTAAATATGAATCTATTCAATGTATACACAACTCAGCGTGCCGTGCTCTATCATATTTTAAGAAGTACTAAATGGTATCTAGTGAAATGACATATTTAATATATGTTTTATTAATAATATATATTATATAAAGTAATATAATATAATATAATATAATATAGAGCAATAGATAGAAACATAAATTCACCAACATTATTTACAATCAAATGACACCCATTGAAAGTTTTTCAATAAGAATATATTTTAATACAAAACCTGTTTTTCCAGTACTTATATTGTAATGATGTTGTATTAGTGTAATAGTAAATCAAGAAATACATTAAGATACTAAGTAATAAATTAAAATACAAATGTATTTTTGTCAGTACTGTTGTCATTGTTGTTGCTGTAATTTTAGTTTTCACATTGAACTTTTTTTTCACATTATTTTTTGCTGTTTTTCTTATTTATTTTGTTGCTTTTGTAATGTAGCTAGTTACAGTCATACCTGTGTGGGTATGTTTGTGTATGTGTGTGGGTGAGAGAGAGAGAGAGAGAAAAGAGGGGAGAAAAAAATAAAGAGACAGAGGAGAAAGATGAAGAGAGAAATAAATTGATAAAGGAGAAGAAAAGAGTAGAAAATTATGAAAAATGACAGAAAAAGAGGAATAAAGAAATAGAGGACAAGAAAAGAGAGATAAAGGGAGAGAGAGAGAAAGAAAGAGAGAGAGGTGTTTGGATGAGAGCTCGGGGATGTAGGGTTGCAGGTTCTTGTGCAGCCAATTACTGCAATTCTCCAGCAGGAGAATCACACTCCTGTGAACACTTTCAAAGCCTCGTCTATCAGACAACAGCTGTTTACACAACCCATTTACACACAGCCATCATTCTCTCTCCGTTTTCCCCTCAGTAACTCAATCAGGACCCCTAATTTAATCTCTTTAAACCCGATACAACAACAACAACAACTCTAATATAACCTCTAATATAACACTTGTGTGGGTCATTATCTGAATACTATGCATTTTGGTAAGACCTCTGACTGCACAGAAACCATACTGTCCAAGCTTAATCACTTATCATTATTATATTTATATCACTTCTGATTTCCTGTTACGGCAAGTTGTACAACAGGGTGGACAGTTTTAGTGAAAACTGGCATTTAATTGTCACACCTAGCTCTGAAAGCACTCATATCTCTCCCACACTCAGCACTTCCTGTGATCTGCAGCCTCCGGCTACATTGCCCAGGATGCACCACACATCCACATTACACCCAGTCCCGATCATATGACACTGTGATGACATGACACTTCCAGGAAGTAGATCACCTGAGTACTAGCCACATGGTTTTAGCCATATATAAGGGGTTATTTGCTCTCAGTCATTGCTGAGTATTAATGGTTCTATCCTCATAGAACACATTTTCCTATTGCCTGTGTTCATCTCTCTTTTTTTTACATTGATTCTTGGCTGCCCTTGGATAATGGGCATCACTTTGTCCATCACTTTGCCTGATACTTTCATTAATAAAGTACATGTTAGCTGCATCTGAGTTCTGCCCAGCCATGACATAATAATATATAAATAAATAAATACATATGGTCGGCAAAGCTGCTCATGATGACCTTGTAATGTTTGAAAGATTTCAAACATTTTCATTTTTAAAATCTTTTTAAATTACTGATATTAATATTTTATCATGACAGAGATGCTGCTCAGTTTACCTCAGCTAAGTATGAAGACAGTAAGATGTCACGCCTGTCAAATGTTACGTTTCTAAATGGGTTTTTATCCCAAGATGATCACGTGGACAGTGAATTCTTGGCCATGCTATAGCTTTATATTTTTATTTTTTTTAAATCTAAATAATTGATGAATATCTATAAAATACATGTTAATAACTTTTAAAAAGTGTGTTCTTTGGCTGTCAAAAACCCACCCCACATCAACAAAAACTGTACAAAATGTACAAAAGGTACTTGGAAGTGTTAACATAACATACAGCTCTGGAAAAAATAGGAGACCACTTAAAAATAGTGAATCTCTTTAATTTTGCCAAATTAAAAACCTCTGGAATATAATCAAGATGAAGATGGATGATCACAAGCCATCAAACCAAGCTGAACTGCTTGAATTTTTGCACCAGGAGTGGCATAAAGTTATCCAAAAGCAGTGTGTAAGACTGGTGGAGGAGAACATGCCAAGATGCATGAAAACTGTGATTAAAAAACAGGATTTTGCCACCAAATATTGATGTCTGAACTCTTAAACACTTAAAAGGTTTTTTGTTATTTCAGCCATTTCTCATTTTCTGTAAATAAATGCTCTAAATTACAATATTTTTAATTATGAATGTGGGATTCATTTTGTCCGTAGTTTATAGTAGTTTATAAAACAACAATGTTCATTTTACTCAAATATATACCTATAAATAGCAAAATCAGAGAAACTGAAGTGGTCTCATTTTTTTCCAGAGCTGTATGTTAATATTGATCATGCTAGTGTAATGCATTACAGTATTAGTATTGCTTGGTTAAACTGTAACTAAGTTAAGGTAAATTTAACCCAGGTATCAGTTCTCTAACTGCATTAGCTACCCCTCTTTAACTGCAGCGCTTTACTGGCTGTAAGACTGGTATAGTATAATGCATTCATAATGATCTGTAATTAAACCCTGCTTGGGTAAAGCGAGGTAAATCGACAGGCAGTGCGAGCTCCGGTACAGGCATCCGCAAAAGCCACTGGCAAAAGGCTAGGTTCATTAGCGCAGTCGACAGTTCCCCGTTGCCTGTCACCAGAGCAGATCAGTACTGAAAGCTATCTGCACTCTGAATAGCAGTGCCGCAAACTCCAAACACAGCGGGAATTGGCTGGAGATTAGTATGTCTGCTCCACAGCTCAGGGAGACAGCATTGTAGCAGTACAGCCTTCGCTAAAAAGCCACGATAATGAAAATGACACTTTCCCCCCTCCTCCTGCCTTAAACAATCCTTTGAAGACTTCAAGAAGAATTCATCAATTTTCCTTTAAAAAAAAAAAAGAAGAAGAAGAAACCGGCCTACCAAAACGACAGCCTGGAAAATCCAGCTGTAGAATGCAGTATTTTACATTCATCTACAAAAACATTTCCACCAATCTAAATTTATAATTTTTTTCAAATATTTTTTTTCTTTTTTTTCCACAATTTAGCTAAGCCAATTGTCCCACCAATCCGATTTCGATACATCAGCTCACAAACACCTTGTGCTTATTGGCATCACCCTAGCAGTGATGAGGGGAAAGAGCACCATCTTCCCACCCAGAGATAGCAAGGCCAATTGTGCTCTCTCTGGGCTCTGGCAGCTGATGGCAAGCTGCATGACCGGGATTTGAATCAGTTATCTACTGCAGAATTACAATGATTTTTTTTATCATTAAGAACAATATTTTCACTCGGGAATACATTGAGGGTGACCCTCATGTAGAACGTAGCAAAAAATTTACAGTACAAAAGGGATTGAAAACATTTAATAAGAAATTATAAATAATACGGAACAAAATAGTAAAACTTAATAAATAAAACAAAATACTTATTTTAAATGAACATTTAATATATATGAAAAATAAAAAATACATATTTTATGAAATTTGAATTCATAAAATATAAAATAAAAAAAGTTAATAATAAAAGTAAAAGTAAAGTAAAATGATAAGAATGATAAGAAATTATCAAATGAATAATAATGAACTAAGAACATTGGATTTAAAATAAAAAACATTAAAATATACACATTTTAATAAATAAAAATAAATACAACATATTACAAATTTAAATAATAAGAAAAAGATAAACTCATTTAAAAAAACTGATTTAAAACAGTCACAGGCTTTCTGATGGTGATTAGAAACTAAAAGTTTAAAATGGTTCAGTGATCCCAGTGAGCTGAGCTGCAACGTGTACTGTAGTGAATAATTTCAGCTCGCTCGATTTTCCCAGTTCACTAAAAACGTTTGGTATCTGACAGGTGATCCAGCCACCGCAGCGAGTCTGATAATTACTGTTTTTATTGAGATCAGAGAAGAGATATAAGCTGGCAAATGGCCAGAAAGTGATTTATAAATAAAAAATTAGCCAATGAGATTTGAGTTTCTCTTCGTGCAGCTAGTGAGGTCCAACCAACTCTCTCATATAGTGGTGAGTACTGTAAGAGTCGCCAGTAAGAAATCTCAGAGCAGAATGGTAGAGTCTATAGATTGATTCTAATGGTTTGAGAACACTGGCAGATTATTTTTTATAAATTACATCACCAGACATATATTCCAAATGCAATTCAGTGGACAGAGGATGTGAAATATTTAAAATAGATTTAAGTATCCTAAATAACTAAATAACAAATGGAAAAATATCCATATAAAGCCTCTTTCATGTTAATGGGCTCTTCCTGCTAAGTAAACACAATAGTCAACATCAAAGTTGATAAAAATGACTAGCACAGGGTTTAGGTCCATATACTGTATATGATAAGTCGAAAATAGAATTATTGTGAGAGGTGTGGGTTGGAATTTTAATTTAATAAATAAATACTGGATGGAGCTCCATTAACTCCAGAGAACTCTATTGCACTGCTTCTCATCACAGAATGTCTGTGACGGCAGTAGATGCACTAGAGTCTGAATACACTCATTAGAATATGTGATCTCTGGATAATGTAAGGCCACAGTATCACACAGTATTAAATACCGTGGTCCACAGTCCCTCAGTAAAATAACACAGTGCCGTTCACATCCTCCCCAAGACCCAGATAAAGGGGAGCTGCTGAGGACTGTTACGCAATGGCCGAGTTGCAAATGGATCTCCACACAGCTCGCAGCTGGTGATTTCCTGATTCATGCATACTAAAGTAGCCCACAAAAGCTTTTCCAAATGAAACTCCATCCCAGGGCTGAACAGGCCTGATCAGTTCAGGCACTTTTTTCACCCTGGAAGGACGCCAGCGCCGCAAGATCCTTCAGATGCCTCACCTGCTCCAGCACGCACCTGCCTCGGCTCGGAGAGAAGGGTCTGATGATTAGCTGATGAGCTGTGAACGATCAAACAATCAAACAATCTTCATTTCAGACAGCGGCCTTCAAACAAGCAGATGTGACACAGAATTGGCGACAAGGACTCGGCAAGGAGAAGAAGAGGAGCGAGTATATAAAACATACAGTGAACAGTGCAGATAAAGAAAAATCCTGTGATGCTAGTTTAGAATAATTTCAAATAATACAGTAAATACAGTACTAAAGGCAACAATAACATTGTGGGGTAAAAACCCTTTTAGAAATTTGGTCACGTTACCATGATATGTAAAACATGGCTGAAAACTTGATTTTTTAAGGTTATAGTAACATTACAATACAAGTATATAAAGTATAAAGTATAAACAGTTTGGCAAAAATGATTAAAGAGGACATATTCTACTTCGTTTAATACAAGTTAG
Source organism: Astyanax mexicanus (assembly GCF_023375975.1). Taxonomy (NCBI): domain Eukaryota; kingdom Metazoa; phylum Chordata; class Actinopteri; order Characiformes; family Acestrorhamphidae; genus Astyanax; species Astyanax mexicanus. The sequence continues at coordinate 18,032,778 of NC_064423.1, read as the reverse complement.
AATAGGTCTATGGGCTATAAAAACATGTACAAGTTCTTTGCACAAAAAAAAAAAATCAAGCTCAGATTTCAGAATGAGCCATTTAAAGGCTCTGTCACTTTCATGCAAATAAGCTGCTGCTGGCCATGTCATTTTCTCACTGAGCCACTAAGTTTACCACACTTTACCTCGTGTGTTATTGTAGCCAAAGAACAGTAGATATGGCAAAAAAAGTAATTCGAGACTGTTCTATTAGACTCTGCTCTGGCTACTGTTTGTAACATAGTTTAGTTCCAGGTGAATAAACCTAAAATATTAAATGATGTCTTGAATAAAACAGTAATCATTGTTTAGAAATACAGCTCTGTAAAAAAAAAAAAATAAGAGACCACTTATTTTCAAGAGGAAGATGGATGATCACAAGCCATCAAACCAAGCTGAACTGCTTGAATTTTTGCATCAAAAGTGGCATAAAGTTATCCAAAAGCAGTGTGTAAGACTGGTGGAGGAGAACATGCCAATATGCATAAAAACTGTGATTAAAAACCAGGGTTATTCCACCAAATATTGATTTCCCAACCTTTAAAACTTTATGAATAAGAACGTATTTTCTTTGTCTTATTTAAGGACTGGAAGCTCTGCATATTTTTTTTTTAATTTCAGCCATTTTTAATTTTCTGCAAATAAATTCTCAAAATGACAATATTTTATTTGGAATGTGGGAGAAATGTTGAAAATCAGAGAAATTCATTCAGAAACTGAGGTGGTCTCTTAATTTCATCCAGAGCTGTATTTGTCAGAGTGTAGTTATAGCTATTGTATTGGGCTGGTCTTTAAAAAAAGTCCACGGTTAAATTCAGTTCCCAGTCTAGTCCAGGCCTGATTTGAGATGACTGTATCTACATTATATTAATCACCTCAAAGAAGATGATGCCTATAAACAATACTTACACCACAGAGTTTACTGAGACACAAAATCCAAGGTAAAATGATCCCATCCCTTTATTAAAAGAGGCAGTTTTAAATGTTTAAAAAGCTGTCCCACACTAAAATACACACTAAAAAACACACTAAAAGCAAGTAGAGCCATAGAAGCATAAGGATCTTTTTAGCTCATCAAAATTTAAGCACATCAGAATTACTGAACTGTACAAAAAGGCACATAGCCTACAGTATTATATGGGCGGCAAGTCAAACTGTATCTGGAAAAAAAATTATACATACAATTTAAATTCACATAAATGTCTTGGAACAGTTTACTTGGATAGTCCATTGTAAATGCTTAATAGATGCTTAACTAACATTAAACTGACTATCTATCTATATAATGTTTATTAAATGCAACTGAACTCTAATGTCAAAGTAAATGATTTTCTATTGAATATAACCCTATACCTAACTCAAATCTTAACATGTCTATGGTTAGGTTTAGGTTTTAAATAATTAATAATAAAATTACTAATTTTATTACTAATTAATAATAATTAATAATGAAAAACTTCATTTAAAAACTGTATACTGTATACTATTCACAAAGCTCGAAGTTTCAGATCCAGCAGATTTAGATCCATATATCCAGTCTTTGTTCTTATGAAAGAGCAGATAAACTGCTGTTTAAAAATGCATGAACAGAAAATGAAGGAAGGTAACTTGGGGTGGTGTACAACTCTAATTACTGACGCCAGTATTAATGAAAGGTATGGAGAATCAGATTAGACAGGATATTACACGGTACATACTGAAATAAGTGCATAGTGAATGTATGAGTCTAAAAAGAGTGAGTTGAAGACTAAGATAGAGAGAGAAAGAGTAATGTAGCTGCAGAGAAATGTATTTTAGTAGTATTAAACTGTGTATGGGTATTATAGGTATTATAATGAATGGTACACTTATTGATGTTAACAATAAATATGCTAACAGGGATTCTTTAAAGTGGGGCTATAGAAGAACCACTTTAATTTTGATTAAAGACCTTGGAAACAGACTGTATGAAGAAAATGTACATATACAATATATACAGTATATATATATATATATATATATATATATATATATATATATATATAATGTATATGTATAATACATTTATTTAAAACAAACTGTGGTGCCATTTCTTATTCTTTTTATTTTAAAATAAAAAATATGTATTGTGGAAATAAATAGAAAAAAAATCTGGGCATACATTTGAGAGGAAAATATTTTACTAAACCCATTTCAAGTATTTCCATGAATCACAAAACTCGTTATTTAAAGAACCATCCATTAAAATGTTTGTTAGAGAACCACAAATTTGTGTTATAACTGATTTGTGGTTTTGGGATCATTGTCATGCTGTACGATAGGGCTGCACAATATTGAAAAAAAAGAAATTTCTACGTCACCAGCCCTGCCCCCACCCATGCGGCGTCTCGCACCCGGACCAATCAAGAGTTGAGTCAGCGCCGAGCCCTCAAAACCCGAGGAAAACAGCATAACAACAGTAATCAGCCCTTTAATCAGGCATTTAAATGGCTTTTTTGGGATTAAAAGCGTAAATCGGCTGTAACTGAAAATATCTGCGCCGCAAAACTGTGCAGGACTGAGGTGCACAGCTTCCAACACGTGCGTTTACAAGCAGAAGTTCAACCATGTGAATGGAGGTCATGCGGCTACCTCGTGTTTACTTCTGCCTCCCCCTCACGCTTCTCAGGCAGAAGCAGCCTGTCACTCACACAGACACAGAGACAGCGCTGTGTATCTACTTCTTGTATCAAGAATCGAAACATTGCAACTTAACGTGTTTGATTTAGTTGCCTTAAGTGACATGGCACGTCCTTCGATGTGACTATTGTGCATGCGCACATCGTGATGACGATGCTTAAACGATATATCACAGGTTAATATTTTATTGTAAGCCATCTATACCACCACTCAAAGCTTTACAGTTGAAGTTTTGGTGTTTTTGTTATCTTTAAACATAAAATTAAGCTGTGAATGTTCCAATATTTTTGATTATTTTTCTTATCTTAGCTAACTTAACACAGACTGTCAGGTTTTCTCTGTGCTAACCAGAGGTTAAACCGGGCTACAGCAGACCTCCTGCACATTCAGTTCATGTGAAAGGCCTTCAGTGCCTTAAAGAGCTCCAGAGATATAAACTGATGGAAATGTAAATCATTTCTAATGCAGCCTCTCTGAAAGCATTTGATGTGATGAACTATGCTGACAGGAAACCTCGAGACAGCTTCACTCCCACATCCAACCTCTTCTTTTTTAATATTATTCCATGATCATTCGCTTCTTTGCCTCGGCGCATTTACAATCGTTTCGTGTAATGACACATCCTCCTCTTCTCCTTCAATTTCCCTGCAGTTTAATGGTGTTTCATCTCGCACACATAAATTACTTCATTATTCCCTAACCTTCCATTATTGCTGTGGTTTTATACAAAGTTACGCGCACGTGGACCTGATCTTGTACCTCAGCCTGAAGGTTCTGCAAAGTGCTTTACATAAACAGGGATAAGTAAAGAACATACTGTAAAGAACAAACTGTAGCTCCACCAGGAGTGGAATAATAACAAGGCTGGGCCATACTGCCCCTGAGCAACTTTATTAGAATGAGGGATTGCACCAAAATAACAGCCACTGAGCAGAACTTCTCTTCTAAAAAGTGGATTCCAACAGTGGAGACTCTTATCCACCTTCCACCCCAAACTCACGAGAGTGAATAATGCTCCACCAGTGGCATCGTCACAAGAATATTAACACTATTCATAAAACAAATACCCACAGATAACCACAACCCAAAAAAAGGTAATACCGGGCATGCTGGGAGCTCCCCTGTGAGCCCTAAGCCTTAAGCCTTAAACTGGTTTGTCTCCAATTTACTTCTTTTAAATATAATAAACTTTTATAGTACTTTTTGTCACTGTATTCAATGTTACTTTACACAGATAATTAAAAACATTCATTGTTGGTACTTTTTATATATACAGTACCAGTCAAAAGTTCAGACATAACTTCTCATTCAGTGTTTTTTCCTTTTTCATTTATTTTCTACATTGTATATTCTTAGTAAAAATATAAAGGCAGGTAGGGGAGACTATATGGATATATATAATATCACCAACTATATCTAACCATATAATATGGAATTATATAATTAACTAAAAAAGACTGTTTGTCTACCACAGTCCCCTGACCTAAACCCAACTGAGATGGTAGTTTGGGATGAGCTGGAGCTATTGCTCAGCGTCTTCTCGAACAACCTCAGGAAGATGCTTCAAAATGCTGAGAAAACTATTCCAGCTGACTCTCCCTCATGAAGACACTAAGATTAAAATACCAAGAGTGTGCAGATCTGTCCTCAAAGCTAAACTTAAAGAATCTAAAGTATGAAACATGTTCTGGTTTACAGAATAATTCCATGTATATATAGATATATATATGCTGTCTGTGGTGCCGTCCGATCAGCACCGCCACCTGGACATCTCCCCAAACCACGTGGTCTGATCAGGATGTAAGCGGAAGCCAATCAGGCCACTTCTGGCTCTCATAAAAGACCGAGCCAAGCTCCTTGTCGATCACTCTTTACAATGCTAATGCATGTATGTTTTCCTCTCTCTCCCCTGCCTGGAAGCATCGTCTAAAAGCGCTGTGTTTAAAAAAACGCTGGGGGAGAATGAAGGTGGGCTATCCAACGAAAGTTCTTACTCTATCGGTCCTGACGCTGTCAGTCTGTCGGCTCAGGACTCTGAACTTCACAACAAGGACTCCATTTCCCAGCATGCTCATTCATCGGACTTCCTTGATTGCATGACGCTAAGGCGTTAACGCTCGCCGAGCTTCTGATTGCTCACACCTGGACTGCCTTGTATATTATACCCCCCTGTTTTCCTTTGTTCCCTCGCTGGGTATTTAATCTAGCTCAATCTGTCGTTCAATCATTAACGTTGCTAATGCGTGTGAGTGTGGGCCACCAGCTCGGACCGGCAAACCTTCAGGGAAGCAGGAATGTCCCAATCTGCCAAAGCTTCCTATGTTACCACAGTCACACTGTGAGCCAGGTTGTGCAGAACTGGTTGGGGTTTTTGGGGTTTTTGGCCCCCGCAGGAAGGTTTTGTCCCATGTGGCTCACAATATAGGTGAGGTTAAACACCGGCCAGCATGGGAAGTATCACTGAAGAGTGACAGTGGGTGCCAGATGATTGGGATTTTCCATTTCCAAAGCTGTGTGGTCATTTAAAAGTCCTCAGTGTCCACAGTGTCGTGTGTACCAGAAATATGTATATCATAGAATGCACTATTTCCAACCACAGTGGACAGTGTGTTGGGTGGTAATGATCGTGACCTGCGGCATCTGACTAAAATTGTCCATGTGAACAGACAAACTACTCTGACAGAAATCACATTCACACTCTGTGTAGGAGTCCCTACAGTACTGCCATTCAACACTGAAGCTTTACCACCTACTTCTTTGGCCATCTTCACAGAATTCAATTTAACTCAATGCATGTGTATTTATATAGTGCTTTTTACAATGAACAACATTCCAGTTTTGTTATGAAAGACCCACAAACACAGTGCAAAAAAATACTACAGATCCTTAGCTGTCACCACCGAGTTCATTCATACTTGTTTGAAGATTCTACAGTATACAATATGCCCTTGTACTGAACTCTGTAGGACACCCACTTTCATGCTTTTTGCATGTGGAATAGAAGCAGTGATGAATTTCATCCTTTTCTCCACTATGATTCCATTTCTTGTGAATGCAGGCTGAGAGGACCGTGGCTTCAAAAATTCCTTTGCAACTCTTTCAGTCTTATTAACATCAAGCACATCAGAAGTCTTTAGAAATTTGAGAGTTCTGTTGTGAACATAAGGCTACTACCAAAATATATTTTTAATTTAAACTCATGCTTTAATGAATTGATTCAACTGATCCTGCTTCTCTGAGGTCGCAATCCGAGAGATCAGTTTTTTCTTCAGTGACCTTCATTAAAATGAGAAGTATGTAAGAATATAGTAAAGCAAGTAATGTCATTTAAAAAAAACAGATAATTCTGCGTGCATTTACGTGAACCGAACCGTGATCCCTGTACCATGGCGGTTCGTAAAGAATACACGTACCATTACAACCCTAATTACAATTAATTCACAATTAAAGCAGGTTAGTTGTTTAACAAAAATTGTGCAAATACACAAATTGACGAATAAATAACACAACAGATTTCGGCAAAAGTTGGCAAGCATTAATGATTGCAGCTGTGGGCATATTCACAGTTACACAATATTTTTTATACCAGTGATAAAGAAAACCTTTGAATTCCGCTAATAATGATATAACTGTTTTTACTCTGTCAGGTTCCCTTTTTTATACCACCGAGAATTTAAAACTAAATGTGCATTTTATTTCATTTTTGTCCAACCAATTTCTGAATATCCATGAAGGAGATAAGTTGTAATTACTGGTCTTTAATATTTTTAATCGAGTGTTTAATTGAGCAATCGTGATGACAGTATTTCCTTTTTTTTATGGATACCATTCACCATTCATCCATAAATCTAATTAATTCCAGAAGGTTCATGAACTTTTTATCTGAACTCTGCAGTCTGACAGCAGAGGAAGACTATGACTGGGGACAATTCAGTGTTATGTAGACATCAAGCACAGAACTGGCTGTTTCTCATGATCCACTTTTACAGTCCTGCCCACAGTGCTTTGATCACACATTCCTAATTACTCCACTTAGCCTCTACTGTGTAATGGAGCTTTTGTAGTGACAGTTCTACCTTTGGCAGCGTGTTCCCTGCGCACACACACACACACACACACACACACACAGACTTGTTTACAGCAGGTACTTGATTTCTGTATAATCGTCCCAGCACTCGGCACAAAAAAGCATTACAGCAGTGACAGTATTCAAATTATTTTTTGTTCACATCATTCCTTTGATGGGAGTATGAATGTCAAGGCCTAAAGCAGTCGCTACATATATTTTTAATTTAGTAAACATATACATATATATATTAAAGAATAAAGGTTTTCTCTCGAGAAATGTAGTTATTTATTTATTAACTGTTAATCTATTAGTATGATTTGTTCTTTAAATGGTTATATACTGTGTTTGTGACAGACATGTGTTTTGGACATTTATGAAACGCAACATTTAATTGCCAAATAAATAAATAATAAATACTATACATGACCATTTAAAGAACAAATCAGTTGATAAACAAATACATAAAACTCTTATGAGAAAACCTTTATTCTTTAATATATATATATATATATATGTATATATGTTCTCTAGACTGAAGATATATATAGAGACTGCTTTAGACCTTGACATTCAAACTCCCGTCAGAGGAATGATGTGAACAAAAAATAATGTGAATTGATGGCAACCCTAGACACGTGTTGCCACTCAAACAATTGCCGTTTTTCAGCAGGATAACATTATTATTATTATTATTTATTTATTTATATATTTTTCAACACTGGCACATAATTCAGGTCTGAAAGTGTTAAGCCAGGGTTTCCAACTGTTTTTCAGAATTCATCACTTCCTTTACAATATTTTTTTATTTCACTTTGTTCCTCTGACAGCAGTATGAATTTCAAGGCCTGAAACAGCAGACATATGCACTATGGAAGCCTGAGTGCAGAAGGTTCACAAGTTAAATCCTAAATGACAAGCTAATGACCCGCTTTGCCCGTCTCTCATGACAAAAGCTGCGAGAGTGAAATCCCTGTGCTCAGCCATGACTCTGCACAGTTTGGATACGGGGGAATTAGGCTGTTCAACCGCTGTAGTCAAGCTTTCCTACTTTGTGGCAAGTCATCATTGAAATGATTTTAATAGAGATTAAAAAGCTAATTACCAAGAGTAGAAACTTACACATACATCATTTTGTCTGCTTCAACTGCCAGATTATTCTTTTCTGGAGGGGGTTTGGGGGGTTTTTATGTGATACGATGGCGTCAGTATAATTCACTAGGGCATACTTTAGGTCATGTGATCACTTTAGGTCAAATAAAATGTTTTCTGTAAAGCTCTCCAAAGACCGTTTGTAGACTCTAGAACAGCATTTTCCTAAACATACATCAGAAGGAAACATAACAGGCTACTGTAATGCTTATACACTGCCTGACCAAAAAAAAGTCTCCACCTGGATTTAAGTAAGTAAATGATGTGGGGTTGATGCTGCAGTTGGTCAGGTCTGGGTTCAGCAACAGTATGTGCTAAAAGAATGAGGTCAGCTGACTACCTGAATATACTGAATATAGACCAGGCTATTCCATCAATGGATTTTTTCTTCCCTGATATCACGAGCATATTCCAAGATGACAATGTCAGGATTCATGGGGCTGGAATTGTGAAAGAGTGATTCAGGGAGCATGAGATCATCATTTTCACATGGATTGTTCACCACAGAGTTCAGACCTTAACCTCATTGAGAATCTTTGGGATGTGCTGCATCGTCAATGCAGCAAGATCTTTAAGAGCTGCTGTTGACGCAGCATTGCCGAGCAGCATCGCGTTTGAGGGAAAGCGCAGCGACTCGGTTCCGGTACATCAGCTCACAGATGCCCTGTGCTGCGGACATCACCCTTTAGTGATGTGGGGAGAGAGCGCCATCTACCCACCCAGAGGGAGCAGGCCCAATTGTGCTCCCTCTGAGCGCCGGCAGCTTAATGCAAAGTCGCATGAGCGAGGTTCGAACCTGCGACCTCCCGCTCATAGTGGCAGCGCTTTAGACCGCTGGACCACTCGCCGCCCCTACATTTATTCAAAGACATTTAGAACATTTATTTAATTTTCTAGCATAACTGGAAAACAAGTGCCTGAATTATTTGTTTTTTCCAGATTTTTCCAAGATGTGTATGAACCCTGCTTGGGAAAGCCGCATCCAGGGGAGCAAGCTAGGCTAAAAACAAACCAGGATACAATTAGCTTGCTAATGCTAAATCAAAAATTGGCGAATGTGCAACAGTAATGCCACATTAAAAGTTTTATTTTTTCCCCAACATGTTTCCATTACATTTCGAAAATGAATGGTGATTTTTTTTTATATTGTAGGTGTCTTTTAAAGGTAAAGAAAATAAGGTGATGACAAGCTAATGACCAGACAATGACCCACCAGATCTCCACCCACAGATGTAAGTACTGTCAAATAACGAGTTTTGTGCTTCTATTGCAGTTAAACATGAACTAGGTTGTTCCTGTTTTGCCATTTAGCACAAGCTAACACTAACGCCTTGTCAAAGCTAAGCAAAGCTAACATGGCTAACAAGCTAACATGGCATATAATGTATAAAAGTGACAGATCCTTTAAATGGCTCATTCTGAAAGGAACTGAAACTGGCAAGAATATAGCTAAAAGATCTCTTTATCTAAGAGTGATCTCATAGACCTATTCTAAATTGTGTAAAAAGAGGAAGAATATGACACCTTTAAATACATGTATCCACAGCTTTGCATTAGACTTTACCTATTCTACTATGTATATAATGCTGCTGACGTTGTATCTCTATTTTTGACATAATATTTAATAGACAATGGACCAATAGAAATGCTCCCAAATAATCAGAAGTAAAATCTAACTTCCACTGAAAATGAACAAGTTTTTTTTCTGTTATATAGTGGATGTTCCTTTGTCGGGGGCAATACAAATATTTGGGCACCCCTTAAAAAATGACAAATTGTTGGATATATGTATGTCAAAATACATTAATATCCTCTATAGAGAACACACTTTTGCAGACATCTGCACATTCTACAGTAAAGTGTCACACACACACATACCACTCTTTGAAGGGTATGTGAACTTTTTAAATAAATGAAATAAACCTTAAAACACTCCATCTCTGTTCTGGCTCTTTTCCAACAAGCAACCAGAGCATGAAATAAAGGTGGGCCAGTTTTAAAAAGTTCTCCTGCGGGATCTCGTTTGTTTCTGTCCTGTGGTTTCACCAGTGTAACGTTTGAGAAGTGTTTTGATCTAGACAGGCTATTTTTCTACAGTATACATTCCTTTTGATTTTCTGATTTTGTGTCTCTGTGAGGTCTGTGTTGGGTTTGAAGACATCGTCTACCTTGAGAAGGTCACTGTGATGAAGATAAGGACTTCTGTACTTTTTTATGTTTATCTCTAAACTGCTGGAAAAGTGTGAAAGGTGACCTTGTAGAGATTATTTGGGAACCCCTGAGGCCTTGGGGTCAGACTCCTGCAGAGGTCTTTAGAAGGTGCAAGAGGAATGCTGTGTTTGTTGACTAAACTTTACCAGAAACACTGTCTCCATCAAAAGAGTTTTTTAACATTTACTTAGGTCTTCTTATGATAAATGTGGACGTGAATCGACTAGACCTATATGTTTTTATAAAGGCATAATAATACCCTTTCAAAAATCAGTCAACTTTTGTTTTAGGGTGTACTCTCACTAGGCATGGTTTGGTTGAATCATGCTTAAGCATGGTTCTGCCCCTCCCCACTTCCCCACCGACCTGCACTCAGACTGCGTTTAAACAATCCGTGCCCAAGCACGCTTATATCATTACTCACTTCTCAGTGGGCTTGCCGGTGTTGTGTCGAATTCAGCACCCCACCATGAAAAGCACGTTTTCTTGATAAAGGCGAAGTTAAACCCCTTTAACTTACTTAGAAATATGCAGCAAAAGTCACGTTTATCTCAGTCACGGTTACATACATAGCAACATAACACGTGCTCCCGAGAGGGGGTGCTTTTCCTGATGGTGGTGCTGAATTTGGCACAACACTGCCATGTTTGTTTACAGTGGCATTCAGCGTACCATGCCTGGGCACAATTCGGAGTAATTACACTAGTGAATTGAGTACACCCTTATTTAAAGGTTCTGGACATTTTATGAAAACAAGCAAGGCATTGACCACACGTTAGTGTTAATTTGTGTTAGTTTATGCTTAAATGCGATAGAAGCACACAACTCTTTAAACATTATTTAAAAGTTCTCCCTCATCTGTAACTACAGTACCACAGATCCACCCTGATTTGCCACAGATCCCTCCTTCAGACGAAGTCTGCTGGCTTATCCTGCTGTGTATTGTCCAAGGTTTTAAACTAGCAAAAGAAAATGATGGATCGTCAACTGATTGAGTAGGAGGGGCTCTGTTGGGGGTGATGGGAGTTGACTCTTTCAACTGATTCACAGAAAAAGGATACATGGATGTTTTTTTCAGCTTGTAGTGTTTTTAGGGACAGTCGAAACCCAAGTGGAAATATAAAAGCATGCAAACAGTGAGTTTTGCATAAAATGTCCCCTTTTCTCTCCTTGCGAGTAAAAATAAAAATGAATGGTCAAGAATAATCTACTGATCAGCAAAAATGATTAAGCACATATCCATATGTTGATGATCAGTCTGTAACGTAATTATCATGAGAGGCCTGTGATATTGATGAAGTTATTTGCCATCTCATTCTGAGAGGCATTAGCAGTATTATAACAAATCAGACATGTAACTGGAGGTCTTATCCTACTAAAGCTTTCTCAGGAAAAGGACGAAAACACAAACTCTATCCAGCTGTATGTGGAATGGAGAACATGGCTGGCAGATTGTTCCTTTCTTTTCCTCATTTTGAACTCACTGTATCTTTCACAGCATTTCAGGCGCTCATTCCTCAATGTCAGGTTCAGCCCTGATGAGTTCAGAGAGATTTAACAGATGGCTTTACTTAAATGTAAATCCTCCAATAGTTTCAACAGTTTCAAGGGCAGAAGGTAAGAAACAGAAAAGTATTAAAAACCCCTAAACTGTGGATCTACAGACAGCGCTGGAGATGTTTGTGGTGTATGAAAGAAAAGTGTTTAAAAGTGGTGTGTACTGGGTAATAAGAACTGGGTAATGTTTGCTATCAGAAAACTTCATATCAAGTAACTTAAGAGAATATAAGATGAGAGAAGAACATGTTTGTAACATTTAAAGGCTCATATCACACAAGGCTGAATTTTCCTAGCCTTTGTAAATTATGTATGTAGCATAAAAACTTTCAGAATTTAGTATTCAAAAGAGTGTTCACCCTTTACCGTCCATATATTGAGAGTAAGCTGCAAATCAAGTTTTTCCTAATGTTTTTTTACAAAAACCAATGCATTTACAAATATACCCGTATCAGCCTACATTAGGCACTACTCAAATAATAATAAAGGGATGCATTTTCTTTTCATTGCACATTCTGAAGTATTATCACTGTTTATTTGCTGAATTAAAGTTAGGGACCATTGAAAATGTGTGTAAGTTCATCAAATAAAGTAAAAAAAGTTTAAAAAGCATGCTTTTTAAAGTTTACATTACTGTATTTTTTGCACTATAAGGCGCCCCGCATTATAAGGCTGACTATCAACAAACGTCTATTTTCTGGTCTATTTTCATAAATAAGGCACACTGGATTATACCGCATTATGCAACACTAGTAAGAAACAAGGCTGTCCTCATGTTTACCCTTTGTATTCAGTACAGCTATGTACAGCTATGCTAAGTTAGGTAAACAAAATGTAATTCTTACAAAAACATTTTCTTTTAAAGCCAAACGAGTGCGTGATATTAATCTACAGAGATTTCTCTCCTGAAAACTGTTTATTTGGGTGAGTAAAGCGCTTGCGTAAGCTTTAAGATTTCCAGATTTCCACTATGGCTAGCCGCGGTTTAACGGCTAATGCCGCCCAATGTTGCTACACTGAGGAACCCTAAATGGCTCAGTAAGCCAAGGCGGTAAGTGTATGCTAGCGGTTTGTCCCAGGTAGCTTGTTTTAGCTTAGTAAACACACAGGCTACAGTCTGAGCTAGCGCTTAGCTCGGTTAGCGTTAGTGATAGCCAGGGTTAGCAGCAGGCTACAGGCCGATAATACTTACTTTTGCTTAGCGGGTAATGTTAATACTGCTCCAGTCTCGAGTCTCAGTGCTGAAGAATTACACTAAAACTCCTGTATAATGCTGTATTTCAGCGGAGTGGCTTTACTGCTCCTTATAACCTCACCGGGAAATTCGTACATACTGTAAGGCGCACTGTATTAGAAGCCACACTGACTATTTTTGGGAAAATTTAAGGATTTTAACTGTGCCTTATAGCACGAAAAATACAGTATATTTCCTGACTCCACAAAGCTGAATGTATTACAGTCACCTCACTGTAGTCCTATAAACATGTGGCTTTATTAGCATACAGAACATTGATGAAAATGACCCCACACACAGCACTGGGAGCAGATAGCTTCCACACCTGCAGTGGAACCACACCAGAGTCAGCTTGAAGCAAACCCCAGATCACCAATTTCAGAAAGACCAGAGATCAGTATTCTGAACTGCCCCCAGGCTTGAAATCAGCTTTTACACTTGAGCTTTTCACAGCACATCGCCATCACTTTCAAATATGTATTTTCTTTCAAGAAATGCTGAAGTATATATGCCTCCCTCACTTCTTGTCTTTTTTTATTTTGAGTCAACAAGCTACTCAGTCTAAAGCACAATCTCAAGGACCTCGAGGAGTTTTTGAGAAGGAGTTTTTGTAAGCTTTACCTGTCAGTAATGCTGTAGGTACCTTCTCAGTCATCGAGCAAATAAGCCAACAGCAGACTCACTACTGTCTAGACAACAACCTCATCTAAAACAAAGAGTGCCAGCTGGAGCAGCACAGAGCTCCAGTCATTAATCCCAGAGGGAGAGCGCGGCGGCTAACAACAAACCAATCATTTTGCCTAACGAACCCGTGAGACCGTGGTGAAATCCATGTCACTTGTCATGGAGAATGGCACTCTGTTGAAATCGCAGTTGAAAACTAGCTAAGGGTCAGTTTGACAGAGCTGCCCATGTCTTCACTGCGCTGTGATGTGTGTGTTGAGCTGATACTACGAGACTTCTCTCAGATGTAATTCCTACGTTGTCACTCATGCCGAGCCTTTCTTCTCTTGCTGTCACGAGCAGCAGTACAGGCAGTACAGCAGTACTGGTGTTTAGTATTATAGACAGGTCTGGATCTGTACTTTACACACACTGTACTGAACATTTTGGGATGAAACCAACCAAAAATGGACAAACTGAAACAGTTGGCTGAAGTGCATAACTTTAGATAGAACTATAGAATTGTATTACATTGACAAGTGCCTTTTTACCATTAAACTGACAGACTTGTACAGTATAACTCGTAAATTTTTCTCTTTGAATATTTCACCAGATTGGGCCAAATCTAAGGGTCAGCTGCAGCATCCCAGAATAAGTCTTGTTCATAAGATAGTGCTAATAAAATGGGAATAGCTTCTGGTGCCTCAAACCTCAAACCTTAGTGCTGAAGAAAAAACTCTTAAACGATGAAAGGATTTTAGGTGTGTGCCTTATAATCCGAAAAATATGGTATTGTTTTATCTTTATCAATATTTAGAATGATCAATAGGTTATCCAGTTTTACAGTTAATTCTGTTGAGAGATTCATATGTTACCATGGGTAAAAATGCCTATGTGCTGCGATTACCTTGACTGAGATATGTTTCAAGGCCATTTCTCGAGGTTTAATCAGTGTTTTCGGCACTATAATGAACGATAATGAAAAAATAAAACGTAAAATGCTTCTCTGGCGAGCTTTTGTTTACATTCCTCAATGTTTACAATTGGCGTGACATTAGTTTCTGCCCGTTCTCGTTTTTTCGCCTGTTCTTGGGCTCCCTATCTCCTTTTAAAGGCATTTTTTCCAAGCACTAGCAGGGCGACACGGGTTCGATCCCACGTGAGGATCGGAGTGTTTATTTATTTATTTACTTATTCCTTTCTTCTTGGGTTTACCTGCTTTGAGATGTTCTGCAATTGGGTTCAACAACCCACTGGGCTGGAGAGCTACTAGTCGGCAGCACTACATCCCATCGCACTTCATTTTCCAAAACAGATTCTTTTTATTTGGCTTGAAAAATATCTTGCCTGTGGCGAATCTTAATTGCCAACCCCTGTTTTAGGACATATTAGTGTGCCTTTGCTATCGTAACGATGGGAAAAGTACACTCGAGACACGAACAGCGTTAGTGTCAATAAGGCAAGCAAAGAAGCAGGCTCTGGGTCTTCCTCTCTGTCTGTGACTAATACACCACCAACAGAAAGTGCCATTTTTATCAGATGCCTGAACCACCTTAGCTGACACAAAGCAGCAGCAGATCTACTCTGAGCCTACCTCCGATAACAGAGCTCCTCTCTCTGTAATAAACAGTGAGCCCAGCTACCAGTTGGGAAAAAAAAGTATTGTGTTCACTTGTCTCTGCAGTCTGGTTCTTTTAAACAGTACAACACTTTCTGACCTCATAAATTGACTGGTAAACGGAAAGCTTTACTTTATGACTTTGTGATCTTAGCTCTTTTTTACCACTGTAAGGTTCAGTATAGTGACTGCATTACTGCAGGCAATGCACCTAATCTATGATCAATCGCACCATTCCTCTTCCCAGCACTTGTACACAATACACTGAGATACTTAAAGGAGAAATTCAGTGTGAATTGGATTTTTGGTGCTGTGAAACATGATAATGAGTACAGACTTTTGTCAAAAAATCACTATTTTCACACCATTGAAACAAGCTCAAAGTGGAAATGCTAAAAGCATATCTATACTATTTGATATACTGTGAATTTCCACAGAATTCATTTTAGCAATTTGTTCCTCTATCTGACCTATTTGTCTGTGCTTGTTTACCTCAAGGTACTGTGTGTATAATCAGTTTTTTTTTTAATAAACGTCCTGTACCTGAACTTTCTCTGCAAGTTCTCACTGTCTCTTTTTAAATGTCAGGGCCCTCAGAATTCTACTAATGAAGTGTGGAGCTACTTGAAGCTTGTTAATAAAGATTTCTTCGCATGGACAATGCAATGCCCCTATCGCCAGCATTGTGTCTCACAGCTGGGTGGTGGTGGAGCAATAACCAAGTTAATTAAAGCTAAGCTAAATAAACAAAACTGTATTTCTTAAAAAAAAAACACTGTGGCTTTATTTCTCCTTACAACCTGAAAGGTAGAACTCATACATAAGGCGCACTGTATTTAAAGATTTTAAGTGCGCCTTAAGTGCGGAAAATACGGTAACCTTGGTATTGATCCCATAACCTATTGAACCAACACTGGCATTGAGCCACCATTTATTTAAATCATGTTATACAGTAAAGCACATGTGGAAATCAAACCCTGGTCCTCCACAGGAAGGGCAGTATTGTTACCCGCTATGCTACATGGAGATACCTGGAGGGGTTGATTCTCATACCTATAATATCTTGTGTACTCTGGATGTCCTCACATGCAGACGTGGGTCAACAACATCATCTCCAAACAGCAGAAATGCAACCAATTGCCCCTCCAAGCCAGAAGCCCTCCAGCCACTGGCTGCGTCTTGCTATTCTGTCCATGAATATCACAAGCAGGAGTGGAGACAAGGCACAGCCCTGTCAGAGTCCAGTGCCAACACTGACAAGCCTGACTTGGTGCCAAGAATACGGACACGGCTCTGACAATCGGCAGTACAGGGGCCACACAGCTTGCATCAGCGACCCCGTCAAAGCAGTCATAGCAATTCTCACATGATGCCTCTGGGAACAGGATCATAAGTCTTCTTCATGTCCAAAAACACACGGAGACTCCCCTTCCCCCTCAACTCTCTGAGAGAGGGTAAAGAGCTAGTGTACTCTGCCACAGCCAGGACAAAAAAAAAAACTCCTCCAGCATCTAAGGGTGTTTTCAAACATATAGTTTGTATCTCTGGTTCACATCAGTTCATGAATTTGTATACTTGGAGTGTTTCTCTTTTGGTTGGGTTTGTTTTCACATAAGGAGACTCTAAAAAGTGCACTAACATGTGTCACAACAAACCACATGAGAAAGTTCTCTACACTTATTAGTCAAATTTGTCTGGAGTGGGAGCAAGAAAGTAAACACACAATGAAGGCCCTATCTTCTGGCCTAGTGTACAACACTACAGTACATTCTTGTTTTTAGTGGGAACAGTAAAGACAGTTCCTTGACATTGCAGAAGCTTATAGGCAGAAGCCACTAGTGTTTTATTACTGATTATCTCATTTTTGTCTATTTTCTTTTTTTTGGCTAATGCAGGCAATGGGATTAGAAGAACAGTTTTACATGCAGCATGTACAGCTCTGGAAAAAAATAAGAGACCACCTAAAAATGGTGAGTTTCTTTAATTTTACCATACTGAAAACCTCTGGAATATAATCTAGAGACAAAATGGATGATCACAAGCCATCAAACCAAACTGAACTGCTTGAATTTTTGCACCAGGAGTGGCATAAATTTATCCAAAAGCAGTGTGTAAGACTGGTGGAGGAGAACATGCCAAAATGCATGAAAACTGTGATTAAAACCAGGGTTATTCCACCAAATATTGATTTCTGAACTCTTAAAACTTTATGAATATGAACTTGTTTTCTTTGCATTATTTGAGGTCTGAAAGCTCTGTTTTTTGGTTATTTCAGCCATTTCTCATTTTCTGCAAATAAATGCTCTAAATGACAATATTTGTATTTGGAATTTTGGGAGAAATATTGTCCATAGTTTATAGAATAAAACAACAATGTTCATTTTACCTAAACATATACCTATAAATAGCAAAATCAGAGAAACTGATTCAGAAACTGAAGTGGTCTTTTAATATATTCCAGAGCTGTATATATAACTCAAAGTGAGATATTTTACTTCAAAAAAATACTAGAGTACTAAATGCTTTCTAACAAAATGACACCCTTAAGATGCAAGGTTTTTGGTTTTGTGTGATGATAACATTATTCCATATTTCCATACAACATACCACACTCGCCTATTTAAAATGAAATCTTAATATATTTGAGCTTATCTGGATCAGTGCCCAACATTTACATTCAAGCTCTCATTCTGTCTGAAATGATGCTGTCAGACTGACATTCTAAAATCGCTGGGAAAAAGACAAGAGCATTTTTTTCTTTTCTTTCCTTTTTTTTCTTCCCTGTGCATAAAATTAAGGCCAGCACCCCACTGAGCAATGTCAAAAGTATTGACTCCTGGTTTGATGAATGCAGGAATCAACCCCGGCTGCTGACACATTATTAGAGGAAAGAGAGAATCAGTCACCGCAGTCAGAGCCGTTATGAGGAGCGACAGAGACAGAATGAAAATGAAACGAGGTCGGGTCAATATCTGATGCGACGTTCATCTTAATCAAAGCTTTGTTCAAACAGGGGAACGACAAAGAACAGGAGGACGTGCAACAGCAAACAAGAAGCGCAATGAATGCATATCAGATAGCTGCCAAGACTCATGACCATCAGGTCAACCACGCTTGGTGTCAGTGAAGGCATGACTTTGGCTAAAGTCAAACACTCAGCGAATCACCAGTTCAGATTGTATTTAGAGAGGGAGAGGCGTTTATTTCAGGAGGTTTGACCAGCCTGGTTTAGAGCTTAGATTCTCTGCCCAAACCTGACCCAGTTGGGCCGAGATTTCCCACCACTTTCCTCTGGCCAGGTCGGGTCAGGCTCAAGAAAATAGTCTGTGATGTAGGCGTCTACTTTTTAATGCTATTTTTGTTTTATTAAAATATTTTTATTTTATATAAAGCTATGCTGTTATAATCACAATACAGCAAAGTAATAGGCTAAATCAAACTGTGTTTTTAAAAAAGTTGCACAAGTGCTCAGTGCACACTCCACTTGTCTGTATTATGCACTTGACTTGCAGTGCTGTCAGTGTATAGCCTTATTACTGTTTTTTGTGTGTTTGCACATAGACTATAAGCTTATTATAAAAAAAACACTTGTTTAGAAATTATTTTCTATTCTTAAAGCATGTTAAATTATATTAGATTAGAGGAAAGTCATTCAGACATCATTCTTTTAGATTCATTTACTGATGTTTAGGCCTGTGGATTTTTATTTGCATTGTTCATTTTTAAATCTTTTGGATATCTGTTCTTAATTTAAAAAAAATCTTAAATAATAGGTAATCTGTGCTTTTTCAGTGCTGCAATGTTAATTAACATCATTCTGAACAGATTCCGCTCATTCAAAGAGTCTGAAATGTTTTTAAAAAGCTCAGTTTTAATGCTGTACTTACTAAAAAATAGAATAACCTTACTACTGTTTTTTGTGTGTTTGCACATAGACTATAAGCTCATTATAAAAAAATGTTTGTTTAGAAATTATTTTTTATTCTTAAAACATATTAAATTATATTAAATTAGAGTAAAGTCATTCAGACTTCATTTTTATAGCCTAATTTACTGATGATTAGGCCTTTTCTTAATTAATAGGTCTATGCTTCTTCAGTGTTGCAATGTTAATTAACATCATTCTGAACATATTTCGCTCATTCAAACAGCCAGAAATGTTTTTAAAAAACTCAGTTTTAATGCTGTGCTTACAAAAAAAATGTCGGGTTTAAATCGGGCTCGGGCTTATAATAACCTCATAATAACCTTGTTACAGTTTTTTTGTGTTTTTTTCACATAGACTATAAGCTTATAAGCTTGTTTTCTATTCTTAAACCATATTAAATTATATTAAATTAGAGTAAAGTCATGCCAACATCATTCTTATAGCCTCATTTACCGATGTTTAAGCCTGTGGATTTTTGTTTGCATTGTTGATGTTTAAATCTTTCGGAGATCTCTTCTTACTAAACATTTTTTTCTTAAATGATAGGTCTATGCTTCTTCAGTGTTGTAATGTTAATTAACATTATTCTGAACAGATTTCGCTCATTCAAACAGCCAGAAATGTTTTTAAAAAACTCAGTTTTAATGCTGTACTTACAAAAAAATGTCCGGTTTAAATCGGGCTCTGGCTTATAATAACCTTATTACAGTTTTTTGTGTTTTTTTTCACATAGACTATACACTTATAAGCTTGTTTTCTATTCTTAAATTATACTAAATTAGAGTAAAGTCATGCCAACATCATTCTTTTAGCCTCATTTACTGATTGCATTGTTCACTTTTAAATCTTTCGGAGATCTCTTCTTACTAAACATTTTTTTCTTAAATAATAGGTCTATGCTTCATCAGTGTTGCAATGTTAATTAACATCATTCTAAACAGATTTGGATCATTTAAACAGCCCGAAATGTGTGCAGGTCGGGCAGAATGGGCTGGATATTTTGGCCCGATCTAAACTCTAGCCTGGTTTAGATAATAAAAGAAGAAAAGGAAAGGTTCAGTGTTCAATGCTGAAAGGATTCTGGTTCTCTTTTGCTTCCACATAATTCCGGTGTGCTATCAGTCATCCTCAATTATGTAAATGTGCACCGTGTCCTTCCAACAAGTGGTCTCTCACAGGGAGGTAGTGTGTGTGTGGGTTCATGTTAAATGGCCATTGGTTATTCGAACTGATTGAGCCTTAAGTCTTTGTCTTTGTCCATCCAGACTCCTATCGGTCCGGTCCATTCATCTATATATCTATCAACCTAATAGCAATGTAACAATATAGTGCGACGACTATTACATAGAATTGTATTGTAGTGTATGTTATTGTTGGCATGGGCTACTGTGAGGGCATGTTTCTAACATAATACTCAATACAAGGACTGTTTAAAGCACATGAAAAAATACAGCTTTCAGATATGTCCTTGGGATGTCTAGCCTTATTTAAAATGTTGTTTTTCTCAGGTGCTTTCTTAATGTTTTAGTGAGAATCATTTGTGTCAACCGCAATCAATCAAGTTCTAGTCAATTGTGACAGACTAAACAAAGACCTTGCTTTTTGAGCCAAATTCAGGTCAGTCAATCTTAAATTCTAAGGAACAAAAAGTTCTATTTTTTAATGCTTTATATAACGTCTTTATCACTGTTTATTTTTTAATATTCTTTTTAAAAATCAGATGGATGGACGAGAACTGAAAAGGCATACTACCAAACTTAAAAATGCAGCATCCTCTAGTGAACTGTATTAGCTTAACAGGCCTCTGCTGATTGGTTGAGATGGCACAATCAAGTTGAGTTAAGTTAAACCCTTTCATTAATAACACTTAGTGATTCAAAATGTGCTCAAATCTATACATGATCACTCTCACATAGAAATGGCACCATCTCTAATCTTGCCAGTTTCAGTCTCTTTTAGAATGAGCTGTCACTTGCTGGACACGCCATGTTTACGCTGAGTGTTTACCACATGATAATGTTAGCTTGTGCTAGATGGCAAACCCGAACAAGCAAGTTCATGCTTAACTGCGATAGAAGAACCAAACTCATTATTTAAACTGCTTGCCACAGATAGTAGTTACAGATCCCTCCCTCAGTATAAGTCTATTTGCTAATCCTGCTGTGTGCTGAGTTTCTCAACCAGCAGAACAAAGACAAAAAGACAGACAAAAATGGCATTTCTTCAACTGATCTAGTGGGTTCAAGGATTCAAGGATTCAAGGAGATTTTATTGTCATTCGCATCACATGTGGTACATGAGGTGGAACGAAATTGTGATCTCACGATCCAGTTTTACACCCAAAGAGCTGTTATTAATAGATATATAGATAAAAAAAAGAATACAATAAAAGAAATAGAATATACAACATAGATAGATAAATATCCCAAGAATAAAAAAAATAAATAGAGAGTAGAAGGTTCAGCAACATGAAGTCCAGAGTGCAAGTGTGCTATAGCAGCATGATAATGTGAATTAGAGCAGTGGAGATAAAGTGTCTCAGTGCAAGTAAAGTGACCATGTTGGTAAACAGTAAACAGTAATTTGTCCTTGGTGTCAGTGCAGTGTGTTGTTAAGTGGAGTTTAAGAGTCTTACAGCTTCCGGAATGAAGCTGTTTCTGAGTCTTGTTGTTTTGCACTTAATGCTCCGCAGCCTCCGGCCTGAGGGGAGTGGGACAAAAAGTGCGTGTGCTGGGTGGGTGGGATCCTTCCTGATGCAGGTGGCCCTTTTCCTGCACCTGGAGGTGTAAATGTCCATGGTGCTGGGGAAGCTAACTCCAACAATCCTCTGTGCAGCCTTCACCACCCTCTGCAGTGCTTTCCTGTCTGCAGCAGAGCAGCTTCCATGCCACACATTGATGCTGGAGCACACGACGCTCTCCACCACACATCTGTAGAAGGAGGTGAGGACTACGCTCCCGAGTCCAGCTCGTCTCAGCCTCCTGAGGAAGTAGAGCCGCTGATGTGCCTTCCTGACCAGAGTGGAAGTGTTGTTGCTCCAGGTGAGGTTGCTGGTCAGGTGCACACCCAAGTACCTGTAGCTGTCAACCACTTCCACCGCAGATCCTCCA
The DNA here is from genome assembly GCF_023375975.1 of Astyanax mexicanus. NCBI lineage: Eukaryota > Metazoa > Chordata > Actinopteri > Characiformes > Acestrorhamphidae > Astyanax > Astyanax mexicanus. Next base: position 18,010,560 of record NC_064423.1, on the reverse strand, counting down.
ATGTGCAGGGGGAGGTGGGCATGCTTGCCCCTTCTGAAGTCCACAATCATCTCCTTTGTCTTTTTTACATTGATGCAGAGGTTGTTTTCTCTGCACCAATCCTCCAGGTGTTCCTCTAGGTGGGGCTCTAGTAAGGGTTGATTGGTGAGGGGTGGTGCCAAGGTGGTTCTATGCAGGTTTGCTTATTGTGACGTCTCAATAAGGGAGCCATTCAAACGACTCGTAGAAACCTAGACCCAAAAAGAAATACAACAACATGTATGCATGTAAGGTGGCTGGTTAACCAGCTCTTGCCAAAGCAAAGTGTAGGTTCTATCTGACATGTATTACTCCCTCGTTACTTTGCTGTGTAACACAGCTAACATGTCAACCACTAAAACCACTAAAAAGTTCCTTAAAACCAAAAGCTTCTAAACTGAAAACAAAAGCATTTCTAAGTGGAGATTTTAAAAACTGAGCTGTCGTGTCGCTTTTCGCAGGAGTTCTTCTGGTCACGTCAAGCATCTTTCAAACATACTTACGTCAGGTGTCCAGCCTCTAAAAGAGGATTTGGCTCAGTTTTACTGAACGCGAGGAGCTGGTCTCCACCAGCTCCTCGCGTTCAGTAAACATTATTGACTTCAGAAGGGGAAACTCAGAGCTCAACAGCTCCTTCACTCATAGTAAAACCCAAGTGTGTAGTTAAAGTGAAGTTTCTAACTGAGCGCTCTATCTCTCTCTCTCTGACTGAACATAACCTGGATTCGGATTCTACTGGTGTAGAATGTTTTTGAGTAGTCATTCACAAAGAAGGAAAACTCTTCAGTACTTTGGAAACAACTACACACACACAAATAATTCAAGTCTACAGAATGTCATTTGTCATTCGTTAAGTAATTAAAGAAGGTTATGCAGGAAATAGATCTTTTAGAATCCACTGCATTAAAGAGGATGAACAGTACAGGAGCATCTTCATCCTTTGACACCTACAAAAGGCCAGCTGCCCAGATCCACCATGGTCTGCTCACCACTATCAGGACAAGTAATGTGCATCGTGAACAACACAAACTGCAGACCCAAGTCTTTTGTACTGAGTGCTGGCTTTCCCAGAAAAAGGAGAAACAAGCTGCTGTTAAGAGAATCAAAGCTGCCCTTTACAAAGATGTTCAGGCTTTTGTATCCTGAGAACCTACAAGTTTCGTATAAGAGTAAGAATTTTATCTTTGACTCAGCAGGCAAAGCAAGAACTTTCCTCTCTCACCGGATCACTGCTGCCAACACTGCAATCCAACAGTGACTCTGTGAAGCCTGAAACTCAATGGCTGGTCTTCCGTTGGATGAAAATGTAGCTGATAAAGAAAGAACTTTGTTCATTTTTTAAAATAAACTTAAATCTGACTTTCACAGTAGGAATAGCTTGCATTTGACCATAGCAGAGAGGGTGACCTGTATAAAGATATATATGATATGAATGTCTTCCTCCTGCATCATTTAAAAAGCAACAGTGCTTATGAATATACTGTATCTACGCTTGAGCTTAAGCTTGTAAATATATCTTTCTGGTGTATTGCTATCTCGGCAACGGAAAACACAGGTGCGCCACTAACTGAATACAACCAAGACAGATATCAACAATCAGGCGTTCATAGCAAGCCGCCAAAGTCAGAGCGCACCTGGCTCTTAGTACATGCCTGTCATGTTTTGAGCTGAGCAAGGCGTACTTTTCATGTCGTTATGATAGCAAAGACACACTCACACATCCTAAATCAAGCTGTGTGGTGCGTGGTTCACAGTTCGCCTAAAGATCCCAAAAACAGGGCCCAAAATCTTGCATGTCAACTTTTCTACATCCCGTTGCCACGTCATAGATGCCAATAAAGACCACACAATACGCTTCTTATTATTTGATTACATTCACTCTTAAAATTAGGTTTTGACAGGACTTTAAATTATTCTCTTTATTCAGAGCCCAATCTGTAATAATCATTCTTTCTTGGCAGCTAAATTGCAAAGATTCAGCTTTTACGCTTTGGCAGGAGAAAGGAATAACTTAAGTCAGCAATTTATATGTAGATGGGATCTGTGCTCATTATAGAGACCTGTACTCTAAACATAATTTTGGTCAGTTTTGGCTGGACCATCTTTTGGATGTGTCACTCTGTTTAAAAGGCCTAATTTGTCTATAAATAAGCAGCAGACAGGATAAAACCTAACTGGGGAAGACTGGGAACACAGAATCAGGTGAAACTCTTTCTGTTGGTGTGGAAATGGGATTTTTGGAGGGAATGTACCTCATATGCACAGCAATTTCTCCACCAGCAATTATTATTCTTATTTGGTAATATTTGCCAAATAAGAATAAGGGGTCACACATAACAGTATTTACTACAGTAATAAACATTGTTAAATACATATTCAGAAATGCACTGCCACATACAGCCACACACATTTCTGTATTTGCAGTGGATGTGTTGTCTTTTTTATGAATGTGTTTTGTTCTTTTGCAGCTCTTTTCAATTTGCAGTGCATTGGGCTTTCTTGGACAGCCTACATTTGAGATGCATCAAAGAATAAAAAAACTACTTGTTTAGTTTAGCTTTTTGTAATTAATGTTTTTCTCTTTAGATAAGGCTGCAGATCCAGGGGTTCATGGACACAGGGAATTGTGGTAAACTGAGATGCCGGTGCTGTTATTCTCCCACTGCACGCGCTCACTCAGGTGTGTGGACGGTGGAGTGGGTGGATGCCGGTGTTTCAGGGAGCCTCCGTGTCTATTACGTTACGTTCTGGCTCTCTCCCTTTAGTTAGGCTGTTTTATTTAGATCTGCCGGAGTCATTAGATAATCACACTCTGATAATATTTTATATTCTCTGTTTTACATAAACCCAGTCAAAACTAATTCCATCTCTCTGTCTTTCTGTTTTCTCAATCTATTTCTTTTACATGTATCGAGATGCCCTGTTCCTGATGTTGCCCAGCCTGGCTCTCCACTGCCCGCTGTGTCATAATTTAGTACCTGTTATATTAGCTATAGCTCACATTATCTCTCTGTACTGTTGTTTTGTTCTAGGGCTGTGAATCTTTGGGAATCCCACAATTCGATTCAGAATCGAATCTTGGGGTCACGATTCGTTATTTTTCTGATTCTTTCGAATCAGTTGGATTTCTTTTTCTTAATCCTCCATACTTCAGCGGCGCAACAACAAACACCGTAACACGACACTACACGCCTCTCTGTAGCCTAATAGGGAGAGGCATTAAGAGCAAAAATGTTCCCTGTCCTGTTGCTGCTGTCTCGCGACACTCACCTACTGTCCCGCGGAGCTCAGCTACTGTCGCACGGAGCTTTTTAACTGTCTCGCGGAGTTTATCTACTGTCCTGCGGAGCTCTTTAACAGTTAAAGAGCGCCGCAGGACAGTAGCTGAGCTCCGCAGGACAGTTAAAGAGCTCCATGGTACAGTTAAAAAGCTCCACGCGACAGTAGCTGAGCTCCGTGGTACAGTAAAAAGCTCCTCAAGACAGTAAAAAAGCTCCGCGGTACAGTTAAAAAGCTCCGTGGTACAGTTAAAAAGCTCCACGCAACAGTAGCTGAGCTCCGAGGTACAGTTAAAAAGCCCCACGAGACAGTAGCTGAGCTCAGGGGTACAGTTAAAAAGCTCCACGAGACAGTAGCTGAGCTCAGGGGTACAGTTAAAAAGCTCTGTGGTACAGAGCGACAGTAGCTGAGCTCCGAGTTACAGTTAAAAAGCTCCTCGAGACAGTTAAAAGCTCCGCGGTACAGTTAAAAAGCTCCGCACGACAGTAGCTGCACCTGCAAAAAAAAAAAAATTATAATTTTTTAATGAAAATTGATTCTGAATCGTTCAATGTTAGAAACGTGATTCGAGCTTGAATCGATTTTTTCCTGCACCACTATTTTGTTCTGTTATTTGTCTGTTTTTGGTTTGTACCCAAATAATCCCTGCTCTGTGGTGGTCTATCCTGTGGGTCCTAAATATTAAAGAACAGAGTGAAAGGAGGATAATATAATAATATTTGAAATGAGAAAATTTAATACCATCATTGTTTACTCATATTTCTTCATAACACCTCTGTCTTTATTTTAGTAACCTTTTTAATATAATATTTTACCATGAAATTCAGTCCTATTCTGTATCAAATCAAACAGATAATGATATGTAGAAATAGCTTTTTATATATTTATTTATCATCCAGAAAGCACACACAGCATAATTCTCAGACACTGGAAATCACCTGCTTCAATCAGAGCAGCACAGAGCTTAGAAGAATGTCCTCTATTCATACACACAAATTCTATGAAATATGTGAATCTCTGCTTATCTATTTCACACATATGTAATCGTTCCCTACAGAACAGTGCAGGGTTCAGGGTGCGTGAGACCAGCCAGTGCCTCCACTCCATCTATAAATATTTGAACATATGTGGCTGTGTTTGTGTGCTGATACGATCACACTGTTCTGATCCAGAGCAGACACCAAATATTGCTGTGGTCACTGCCAATATTTACATGTGTATTAATGTTACTTTGTGTCAATTTCTGCTTATTGTTTTCCTTTTGTAATACATGTGTTCCTTTTCTACATATGTATTACATTTTTTACACTTTTAAATCGAATGTAAGGCCAGTGCAGAGAGTTAAACATTATTATATAAAAGAAACTTGTAGGCAGCAAACTGTCATGAAATACTGTACAATACAAAACAGATTGAAAATGAAAACATTACGTTTTTTAATATTAACAACAGGCAGGTCAGACATACTTTATTTTTGCTGCATTAAACATTTATTGCTGTATCATATCGAACCAAACTATACATTTTTTATCACGCTCCCAGTATATCCATATCTGTATTTAAACAATCTCTTTCTCTCTCTCTCTTTCTCTTTCATGATGAATGAACCAACAGAGACAATCCAAAGTTATCTAAAGTATAACTAAAGTATAACTTTATAACCTTATAACTTTGTGTTTAGTTATCTAAAGTATATATGCAGCTCTAAAAAATAAGAGACCACTTTAATTTCTTGATTTTTAATCAAGTTTTAATCAGTTTTAATGTATCTTGGCATGTTCTCCTCCACCAGTCTTACGCACTGCTTTTGGATAACTTCAAGCAGTTCAGCTTGGTTTGATGGCTTGTGATCATCCATTTTCCTCCTGATTATAATTCCAACGGTTTTCAATTTGGTAAAATCAAAGAAACTCATCATTTTTAAGTGAACACTTATTTTTTTCCAGATCTGTATATAGAAAGTGTATTTTTTTTATTTAAGAAAACATTTTTTTCATGTATTTTACTCTTAATTTGTATTCTTACCTTATTGCCATAAGTGATCATGAATACCAACAAAAAAAGCTAATAAATTAATTGAAATAAAAATATTTACACTTATATATAATAAAGGTTACAAATAACAGTTTGTTTGAAAGTAATAAACAGTGTTAAATAATTAAGTAAACTAACTCAACTAATTATTAATTGACACTAGTTAAGACATTATCAAACATAAATGGTAAATAAATTACAAACTAAATGGTAATGCTTAAGCATGCTTATAAATAATAAATAATAATGAGACATTAGTTTAAAAATTGTGATGATTAAGTTGAGACATTCTGTTCTTATTGTAAGCTTTACCAAAATCTTGTTACAGATTTCTACTTGATGATACATAGTGGAGTTTAAAAAATCATATCATGGCAAGAGCTACTTAACTAAGTAAAGAAAAAAATACTTAAATAAATGAGTCATTCAATCAAAAAAATTATGAGAACTTTGAAAGTATCCTTAAGTGCAGTCGCAAAGACCATTAAAAACATTATGATGAAACTGGCTCCCATCAGGATTGCTTTAGAAAATGAAAAGCAATAGTTACCTCTGTTGCACAGGATAAGTTTACTAGAGCTACAGCCTCAGAAACTGCAAGTTAACAGCACCCCAGATAAGAGTACCTAAATGTTTCACAAAATTCCTTATTGTTTAAAGTTTAAATCTTTTTGATGAAATAAGACAAAACACAACAACCAGTAACCAACACTGACCAGTGTGCTCATGGCAAGGCGACTTGAATTATGAGTTGGAGTGAGGCCTAATATTACCGGCCATAAAAATGGTAGATTCCATTTCTAAAGTTGTGTGGGCTTTTAACATTCCAACAAATTATATAAGGCATTACTACAATCCAAAGTAGATATTAGGGGTGGGCAATATTATATTGTATACAATATATCGTGACACAGAAATATCATGATATTAAAAATCCATATCGTGATAATAGAGATGTTCTGTCTTAAAAGAAATCTATTATTTACCGTGAAGCTTTAGGTGTATTTATTGTATAATTGTTTTAGTTTGCAGTTTATATGCATGCACTAAATATTCTGCAATATTATTTGCTGCATTATATTATTTTATGCTATTATTTATTTTGCCACATTATGAGTATGCTGTTATACTCTTATACTATATTCCTGAAATTAATTAATTATTTTTCTGTTTTCCTATATCGCCAAGTATATCGTTATCGCTAAAATACCCTGACATATCGTGATATTATTTTAGAGCCATATCGCCCACCCCTAGTAGATATCAAACTTGAAGGGTATGATCATGACCGGCTATGTCTGTCCAGAATTGTTTGCTTGTATTTAGACAAGCTAGTCTGGCAGAAATCCCCTTCACATTCAGTGCAGGTCAGTGCAGTCTTCTCTTTAGCTTTCTACAAGACATGGCAAAAGTCATGGAACACTGCACTAGTAGTAAGTCAGCGTAATCATTTCATTATTACATGTAAAAGCATTTTTCACAGTGGGTAAAGTGTATAAAGTGAGTAATGCTCGATTGTGCTCCACAGCTACAAATGGTCTGACACTAGAGTGTGCATTAGGAAATGCAGTTGAATGGGCAGTTGGTCTGGAAGGGAGGTGATGATCTCCATTAACCTTCAATTAAACACCCACTGACACACTGTCGCACCCTTTCTCTTTCTTCTGATGTAGGAGGACACAGTGAACAGCGTACAGCATTAAGCCTGCAGTGTGGAAGAAAAAAAAAGTCTTCATATCTTTGTGTTATGGGTTTGTGACTCAATTTTCAAAGCACGAAAAAGACACGAAAAAAAAAAAACCCTCAAAAAGCAACTTCAATGAGCTGGATTACAAGTGGATGGACATCCTGCCGATGAAATCATTACAAGAAGAAGAAGAAGTGCATTTTCTACGGCCTTCTGGGAAGCCTCTGCCAATGCCACTGGGGGAGATTAGAAGCACCCCCAAGTCCACAACAGTCCAAGCTGCCCATTTAGCCTCGAGCGTCTTTGGAAGAAAAGAGCAGGAGAGGTAGTGTTCCGAAAATGGCGGTCACGACCCGAACAAGAGGAGTGCAACATAACTAAAGGCTGGCTGCGATCTGAGGCCGTGCGGCGGTGGTGCCGCGTGACGGGCTCTGGCAGGCTCACAGTCCTTCTAGAATCCATTGAGGATGCCGCCTGCCAAAAGCCAGTCGGAGGGGAAGACAATGCATTAGCTCTGAAGTACGACGCCAACGAGCTCCATCCGGTTTCACGCTCTTCCAGCCCACCGGTGCCCACTCAGCCGAATCCATTACCAGCAAAGTGGGGTGGATGGCTTCGGAACGCAATGATGGGCCAATAAGTGCGCATTAGGAATCAGAAAACACGCTGAGGTGACCGCCCGACAGCGCAGGTACTTGACATGCATGTCCACTCAGCAAGGCAAGAAAAAAGGCGGTGACCATGTTGTCCTTCTCACGTAGTCACACGTCTTGCTCGTTTGTTTTCTCGCATGTGATTGACTGTTGCCCCTGAACCGCACCATTAGTCATGCAACACAATGCAAACCGATGCTCTAAAATTGACTGCAAAGAATTCATTACTACTTCACATTGCAAATATTGAATCAAACTACTTTCCAGCCTCACAGTTTAATCCTTGGTTTGGTTAACCTTCACACTGAAAACAGGTCTTGCATAATTTAGACACACTGAGCTGTGATTGAGCACTGCTATCGTGGAGGCGCTGGTATGGTAATTCAGTGTGAGGATGTTTGCTTTTATTTTTTAATCATTATTAAGGATTATTTCTTGGAATGTAAGAAAGCAGCATGTACCACCAACCATCAGTAGAGGGCCTCCTGGACACTGCAGTGGATGAGCTGGTGGATTTGGGACAAAAACACTCTCAGAAGTCCCAGAATTCCCAGCAGTATTCAGAGCAGATCAGAAACAGCTGTGAAAGACAGCATACAAACTCAAGGCAAACCTTCTCTGTTCTCTGTCGCACCTTTGTAGAGGGGTGACCAGTAACAGTAACTTACAGAGAAAAGAGACAAGAGAAAAAAGGTTTTGGAGCATTTCTAGTGATTAAATCATGTTCACACAACGTGAACATGTGGACAGTTTAAAATGACTAAACAATAATAAAAATATATAAACTGGGGAAACTGATATTAGTATAGATTTTAGAGTGCATCAATAGCTTGTTTTTCTTACAAAATGCTAAATTCCTATCCCATGTATGTACGTGCCAATGCTGAAAACAACCCAAAAAAGGTCCCCTAATGAGGAAAAAAAAAAAAAAAGGATTTGTTTTTGTGATATCGGAGTTTGTATAGAGAATTGAATTTCAGCTAAGGCTGGGAGGTTAATCAAATTAATTTGATGAATTAAATTACTGTTGTAATACATTTTTCCGAAATGGGATAATGGAGATTGTACATCTTTTTATATAAAAGCTTTCAGAGGGAATCTTAGTAGATAGACATTTACGTTTGTCAGAAACCTGTAAAGAAAAGGGATTTCAATATTGTACACTTTTCCTTAACTGAAATACAAAGATGTCATTTTTGCACTGTGTTCTAATATAAAAGCTGCATGTCAGTTCACATATAATTATGTAAGAACTAAATATATAAAGTTGCTTTAAAGAATATCGGTGTGTTTTTTTTTCTACCACATTTTTTTGCGTTTTGCATTTAATCAGACAATTTTTTTCTTAGCTTTTTTTTCTACAAAAGAGAAATACAATAAAGGGATAATATGTAGATAAAAATGTAAACAGATGTGTACAAATATATCAAGTATATATAAAAAATATATTATTTATTTATTTATAACAGGAACAGAGGCTGTCTTGCAGACACACAGGGTGCCAATGCAATGCAACGGACAGATGTGTTTATATGACTAAAAAAAATATTAAAAATCTAAACTGTGGAACAGTAACATTAAAACTAAGGCAGATGCTGCTGCACTGGTTATTTTGCAGTAGTAAGGCTGTATTTGCACAGTCTAAATAAGGTCATCCTTTCTAGTAATCTCTCTAAAATCTTTGGACATTCTTTGCTGCTTTTCATAATGAATAAGTGGTCTGGTAAGAGTCTGCATGTTCTACCAAAGAATGTATCTAAAAGCTATGCTAATTAACTTCCACATCTAGGATCAATAAACTAACAAACAGAATCATTGATCCCGGGTGGGATCTGAGGCCAGACTTGTAAAGATATGAAACTCTAAGCTCTCGTCGGCGAGCCATCCTTTACAGTGCGGCGGGTGAGAGGTCAAATCAATACGGTCGCCTATCTGACGCAAGTGTACTCCAGGCTAATAGCTAATCATCTTTCTTCTGCCAGGGATGTGGCAGCAACACAGTCTGCAGGAGGGAAAAGGAGAAAAAACTATGCAAAGAAAATCATCAGATTTAAAACTAAGTCATTCTTAATAGCCAGTTCTGTTTTTCCACTGATACGATTAGTGCTGCAAACTCCCACTGTGAGATCATTTAAGAAGATACACAAATTGAAAATATTAGGAAAGATGGCTGAGCTTGTTTAGTTCTGGTTCTGTGTCTGAGAAGAATTTAAAGCCCGAAAATAGCTTCTTATTTTTCTCACAAAATGGAATTTTCTTTCATCTTCATTAGGTAACATCATGAAAGACAGTGCTAAGATGCAGCAGTATGACGATTCCCAGAAGATGCTGCGTATGTAGGTGCCAATCCAATGCTAAAACTGCCCAAAATAAAAGTCTCCTGATGCCAATGAGAAAATAAAAACTGACATCCATATTTTTATAATATATAAAATTAACTACATAAAAGTACATTTCTTTGATCATCAGAAATGTCCATTTATGCAGCTGCATTCCATCATCATTTACTGATGAGTCACTGTTTCACACAAGCTCTTCAATCAAATGCAGAATATTTTATATATATATATATATATATATATATATATATATATATATTTTTTTATTATTATTTTTTTTTTTACCATATTAATAAACACAGCCTTGTCCTTTCTCCGTGGATTCCATTTCTGCAGATTATAGGAACGCAACCTATTATTCTGTGTAGCTGCTCTGAGTGTTTGTGATTAACACTGGTTTATAGAGTGGGTACCCCTTCTGTAACACCCCACCCCCTCCGACTTACACATAGATAAATTTTAAAATAACTACATATTCTACTACATAGTCCTGACTTAGTTATCTGAACTTAATACATCTTAATTCAGCCCACAAATACAGCTAGAAATGACAAAAGTACCATAGACAATTGTCCAATTGACCACAACAACCAGTGCTTAATTTTTCTACAAGTACAGCTGTTCAACAAACATCAGTCATTTGTATGCCTACAGTGTGCTAGATCAACCAAAACATTAAGTACACACAAAAACTCACTAGTAAGGCGGCCTATTATTGTGAATTAGTTTCACATTAAAGGGCAGTGTTAAAAAAGACTTTTTAATATATGACATGACACAATATCTGTCTCATTTGCAGTCGCAATTTCATAATAGTTAGTTAACTATTGAACTAATCCAGCATGAGCTCCGTTTTACCACTAACCAATGGGTAGCACCTTCAGCAGAGGGCTGAGAAGAGGTTAGACAGCCATGGCCCCGCCCCCCTAATGAAAATCATGAATCGGATTGGCAGAAGCTTATGCGTGTTTTTCTTTCCCGCTTTGTCACACGCTGAAAGTCCCACTCACACTGAAACCTCATTGGCTGACTAATCACGAGGAGAGGCCAATCAGGATGCTCGACATTTTTGCATTACGCAGACTAATCGTCGCAGCCCTATTGTGTTTTGTTGGTTTGTCTGCTGGATATTTAAAAAAATATTAAGTTTTTAATATATCATCGCTGTCCAATGAAAAACACTTTTCCATTTTTGTTGTTTTTTAGATAACTACATAATTTGAACAGACAAAACTGTCTCTTACACTGTGCAAAATTTTTTTGATGAATGGACCAATTGAAACTCTTCAAAATGACCTAGAATAAACTCTTTTTACATTGACTTCCATTGAAAGTTTTTTTCTCTCTCCAGTAAAGTTGCGGTTTTGGAGATAAGTGTTTTTCATTGGACAGCGACGATATACTTTTTTCTATTTAAGTTTTTTGCAAAAATACATTAAGGCTATGAAACCATATTCAAGGTGAAAAAATAACAAAACGATTGAAAATTTGTGTGTAAATTTTGGTTCATCTCTTCTAAAGATTAACTGCACTGGGAACACATTAGGATCTCCAGGTCTAATTGTTTTATTATTTACACTACTTTGCCCACCTCCGCTTACATAGGCTACCCCCCTAACCCTCTAACCCCATAACCCCCTAACGCATCATCATGGGCACAAGCATCCAATCAAATCAGTTCTGGAATCAGGTTGTACACTGAACAGAAGAGTGAAGCTACAGCAGGAGCAGTAGAATGATTCACCCACGGTAAGCACTCTGTCACTCACACACATCAGGGCCAGATATCTTTCTGTGAAGCCCCCCAGCCCAGGAGGCAATTCTTCCTATCGCTGCTGCACACCTGCATGCCATTACAACTTATCTTCCACTGGTTTCTCCAACAGCCCTTTCTGCAGCTCCTTCAATTTTATACTTATTAGAGCTTCTCCAGACGCCCCCGACCGGCTCCTGCTCAGCCGGCGGCCGGCAGAAGCCTGGCTCAGTGTAACATTATGCATCCGGCTGATTATGAGGAAGTGTGTCAAGGTCAGTGGTCATACCTCAGAGGTCTTGTCTGCGCCTGACCGGTCATGTCAGCAAGTGACTGAGCGACAATAACACCAACAACAAGTGGCTGCATTACAAGCGTTCTTTCACACTGAATTTACTGAATATCTCCTGTAGCTGAAGCTGCAGTTCTAGAAATATCGAGTAACAAAGTACGAATAACTTATTATCTCTCGTTACTTCAGTAAAATCCAGAATGCAGCAGCACGTCTGGTCTTCAACCAGCCAAAACGGGCACATGTCACCCCATTGCTCATTGAGCTCCATTGGCTACCAGTTGATGCTCGTATCAAATTCAAAGCTCTTACAATCGCCTACAAGCTGATGACAGAACAGGCTCCTTCCTACCTGCACTCACTCCTGAAGGCTTACGCCACCTCCCGGCCGCTGCGCTCCTCCAATGAACGTCGCCTCGCTTTACCAAACACTCACACAAAGCAATCCAGACTGTTCTCATACAGAGTTCCCCAATGGTGGAACAAACTACCTTCCACTACCAGATCAGGAGAATCTCTCGCTATCTTTAAGAAACTCCTGAAGACAGAGCTCTTCAAAGAGCACTTACTCTCCTAACACCTCTAACACACTAACTACTTCTAACCTCATTTCCTTCTTCCCCTCCTTCACTCCTCTATCCCATTATTTCCCTTTGACCTCTTTTAGGCCCATCTAAAGATGTTTTTACCTTTAACTTCTATTACTTTTGTACTTCACTATTGTAAGTCACTTTGGACAAAAGCATCTGACAAATGTAATGTAATGTAATGTAATGTAAAATGTTGATTATCTATACTTTAGTGGAGTAATTACTGTTCAGATGACCTTTTATGTCTAATCCTTATATTTTCCGACAGTTATCTGAACATTCTACTCCTTACATTTAAAAAATAGCCTTGTTATTCCTATTTTATTTCAGCTTGTTTTCAGCTTGAATTTAATTCTGAAAACCTTATCCAATTAAATCGCTCAATCCAGATTGTGGTGGGATGAGAAAAAAAAAACATACAGTATAAGTTTGAGTAAAATTAATATTGTTTCATTCTATAAACTACGCATCAACATTTCTCCCAAATTTCAAACACAAATATTGTCATTTAGAGCATTTACTTGCAGAAAATGAGAAATGGCTGAAATAACAAAAAAGATGCAGAGCTTTCAGACCTCAAATAATGCAAAGAAAACAAGTTTATATTCATAAGGTTTTAAGAGTTCAGAATTAAATATTTGGTGGAATAATCCTGGTTTTAAATCACAGTTTTCATGCATCTTGGCATCATGTTCTCCTCCACCAGTCTTACACACTGCTTCTGGATATTTTTATGCCACTCCTGGTGCAAAAATACAAGCAGATCAGCTTGGTTTGATGGCTTGTGATCATCCATCTTCCTCTTGATTATATTCCAGAGGTTTTTAATTTGGTAAAATCAAGAAAAACATCATCATTAATTGGTTTCTTATATAAAAAAATATATGCATACAAACTGCAAACATCAAGAATTATATGGAAAATACACTTAAAGCGGCACATTAAATTGAAAAACAGACACAAAAAAAGAATGCTTTCAGGACAATTATGATGATACAATTTTTTTGTATTGTTTAATAAATGAAATAAATATTGTTGTGTATGATACATTTTGCACATTCTTAACCTGTATCAACCCTGAAGGTCAGTATTTATTCATAAGACTTTCATGAGGACACTAGGGGTCTGCCACATCGTATCCTAGCCTCTTAACATGCCCTGGCCCGCCGGCGGGCCAGAAATCCGCATGAATTATTAAAATCATATTTGCTTGTGTTTATCTGAGTAACTGTAGGGTCAATATAGACAAGCTATATACCATTTAAAAGCTTAGAATCTCAGCTTTTCAGTCATCTAGGTCATTTTATCTTTATATATTCTCAAATATAAACTATTCCAGTGTTAATATACCTTGCAGACAAGATTTTAAGAAAAAAATATAGTTATGATATGAATATTCATATTTTTCATAACGACATAGTTTACCAAAGGGGGCTAAAATATACATCAAACGAACGGAGAGCTTCAATCCGATACCAAACTCGACCTGATACTCCTCTCCAGTCTGTAGAAATCCTCAGGAAAGCGTAAAGAGTGCTCCCAAAAAGCGGCGGATCATCTTCACTAATTAATTCGTATAAACTGAACCGTATGTCCGATCGCTACCGGTCCAAAACTTCCTTACTCATCGGAACCTTACCTAGCGACTGTGTCGTCACTCAGACCTCTCGGCCAATCAGAGGCGGAGAAATGGAGTCAGGAGCGGCGATAGGCCGAATTTAACCGCTGTCGTCAGGCTCTGACCAGTCAAAGAGAGTTTTCTGCGAGATTTCACACTTCTGGCTTATTCTATGGCCCAGTAGAGAGCGTGTTAGGCCCATTTAGTGCAGGAAAGGTAGTCAGTCACGTTTTTTAAAGGCTTTTTGTCAGAATAGGCCTGTTCTTTGCTGAAAGGTTATTATTTACTGTAGGTCCAATATCTTTTAAACTATAAGACCTTTTAATTCCAAATTTTACAGGGTGAAAGTAGACCACTAATGGAACAAGTTTAAATAAAAAAATGTTTTCGACCACAAGAACTGACCAAGTTATAGGCTCTAAAACATGAATTTTAAAGTAAAATTTTGAAAAGCGCCTAGATTTTTTTGTTGTTTTTATCATATTCTGACCACTGGGGATCCATTTCAACATTTTTAAGTATTTCTAATAAAACTTCAAAGGCTTTTAAATAACAATACTTCATGATACTGTCTCTACTTTATATCCTGTTTGAGTATAAGGCCTCAAGATTTGTGTGTAAAATTCAGGCGGAAAATGGCAAAAACAGGCCTGGAGGTTAAGAGGCTAGACAATATATAGTGACACAATAATAATCTTTTTTTTTAATAAAACAATATTGTGGTTATTTTGTTATATTATTATTATTATCTTATGCAAAATTCTTGGTAAAAAGTTTTGGTAAGCTACTGTTTACAGGTTTTATTTTAATTAATTAAATGTATCATTTACTTTGTTGCAATAGTATATTGTTTCAATAAATAATCTATTTTTCTAATTTAGGGCCATATTGTCCAGCTCTACAAGAAACATTTGTGAAGACAGTGTTAATAGGTTACTGAACACCCAAATCCCCAATGAGGTTAGTACCTGTTTCCATGCTCTGGAGGCAGGAGATGGCAACCTGGGTCACAGCGTGTTCTAAACCTCTGGGGAAGGTGCACTGACATTCACAGAAAATAAATCATTACTCTGAGAATGTGCTCTCCCGAACATGTCAGACACTACCGAGAGATAATTGACTTTTATGGTTTTGATTAAATTCATCGATTTTTGTTCTGCAGACGGCAGCATTTCGCTCTGTGCCTTAAATGACCCATCTGACAACCCAAATATTCACCGACCCTCCTGCTGAATAGCATGTTATTCTGCAATAATTCGATAAAGAGGTTTTCCAGAACAGGTTGTAATAAACATTGAAAGCAGGACTACGGGGTTGTCCCAAATCAATTGTCTGGCTGGCTGTTTTGACGTGGAGAGGTGTGCGGGGAGAGGGAGGCTTCAGGGAATGTCTGTTGAACTCCTGAAGCTTCTTATGACTTGCATATATTTTAAATTCTTTAAAAAGGTCTTAAAAATTCAGAACTAACACTAAGACCCCAAGCAGCTCAACCTGAATGTTGGTTTGAGTGTCAGGAGAGTGTTGTGGGTTTGATTCCTGCTAATGCTATCATCAAGAGGTTGCAAGTTCTGTCCCCAATAAGGCTACTGTCAGGAGGTTGTGGGTTTAATTTCTGGTAATGTTATCATCAGGAAGGTGCAAGTTCTATTCCCACTTAGGCTACTGTCAGGAGGTTGTGCGTCTGATTCCTGGTAATGCTCTCATCAGAAAGTGGCAAGTTCTGTTCCAATTAAGGCTACTGTCAGTAGGTTGTATGTCTGATTCCTTGTATTGCTATTGTCAGGAGGTTGTGGGTTTGATTTCTGGTAATACTATCATCAGGATGTTGCAAGTTCGGTTTCCACTAAGGCTACTGTCAGGAGGTTGCAAGTTCTGTTCCACTTAAGGCTACTGTCAGTAGGTTGTATGTCTGATTCCTGGTACTGCTATTGTCAGGAGGTTGTGGGTTTGATTTCTGGTAATACTATCATCAGGATTTTGCAAGTTTGGTTTCCACTAAGGCTACTGTCAGGAGGTTGCAAGTTCTGTTCCAACTAAGGGTGCTGTCAGGAGGTTGCAAGTTCTGTTCCAAGTAAGGCTACTGTCAGGAGGTTGCAAGTTCTGTTCCCACTAAGGCTACTGTCAGGATGTTGCAAGTTATGTTCCAACTAAGGCTACTGCCAGAAAGTTGTCGGTTTGGCAATGCTGTCATCGGGATGTTGCAAGTTTGGTTCCCACTAAGGGTACTGTCAGGATGTTGCCAGTTCTGTTCCCATTTCTGGTAATGATATCATTGGAATGTTGCAAGTTCTGTTTCCACTTAGGCTACTGTCAGGAAGTTGTGAGTCTGAATCCTGGTAATGCTATCATCAGGATGTTGCAGTTTGGATACCGCTAAGGTTCTTGTAAGGAGGTTGTGAGTATGAATCATGGCTGTGCCATCACCAGGAGGTTGTAAGCTCGATTCCCAGTCACAGTAATGTCAGTGGGTTGTGGAGGTTGTGGGTTTAATTTCTGGTAATGCTACTGTCAGCAGGTTGTGGGTTTGATTTCTGGTAATGCTACTGTCAGGATGTTGTAAGCTCTGTTTACCTTAAGGTTATTGTCAGGAGGTTGTGAGTTTTTATCTTGTCAATATCATCACCAGAAGGTTGTAAGCTTCCCAGCCACAGTACTGTCAGAAGGTTGTGAATTTGATTCCTGGTAATGCTATTGTCAGGACCTTGTAAGTCTAATTCCTGGTAATGCTATCATCAGGAGGTTGCAAGTTAAAATCCCAGCAATGCTACTGCAAGGAAGTTGCAAGCCTGATTCATGTCAATGCTGTTGTCAAGAGATTGTGAGTTTAATTCCTGTTAATGCTACAGTCAGGGAGGTTGTGTGTTTGATTTAGTGCTCCAATCAGAAGCAACTGTAATGAGGTTGTAAGATTGATTCCTGGTAATGGTCCAATCAGGAGGTTGCACGTTCAACTCTCAGAAATGCTACTGTCAGGAGGTTGTGAGTTTCATTCCTACCACTGGTGTTGTCATGAGGTTGTAAGTTTGATTCCTGGTAATGCTCAAATCAGAAGTCTGCAAGTTTGATTTCCACTTATGCTACTGTAAGGAGGTTGTGAGTTTGATTCCATCTATAAGAGGTTTTCCCCACTTTTAAAGCATTTAATATGACAAGGGCTGGTCTCGGTTCTTTCTAAATAGTAGTTATTGAAGGGTTCTGGCTATTAAACCTCATGAACTCCATCCATTATAATACACAGTCAAATGGTTCTTCTAATACACAGTTTCTCAATCCTGGTCCTGGTGCCCCCTGTTCTGCCCATGTTAGAGTATTATTAGGATTCAACACACCCATGTAACTCTGAAAAGACTTATAAATGAGCAGATTAGTTACATCAGGGATATTGAGAGTAGAAAATGCAATAGAAGGGCTGGACAGGGGGCAACAAGCCCAGAATTAAAAAACAGTGTTCAATGACAGAAATCCTGTTTGAGGAAGTTCTTTAAGGAACCTTTTAAACATTATTTTATACAGCACATAAAAGAGTACTATTGTTATATTGTTATGAGTCTCTGAACCCACTTTTTCTTGGAGTGAAGAGGCTGTTGCTGCAGTGAAGGGGGGACAAACTGCAGCTACGATTACTGTCATGCTGACTGCCAGAAACTAAAATTGGACTGAAAGATACAGAAAAACACACTGTCTCTGTCTGTCTCTGCCAAATCATAAATCTGCTCTTTTGAGATGGGAGTGTTACAAACAGTCAGCAGCACCAAATACTCCCGCTAACAGCTCTTTCAGTCTCAAGAGATTGTTTTAAGTTTTAGGATGTTCACAAATTTTACTTTTAATTGTGTTAAATTTGAGTTAATACAGCTATTTACACTAAAAGACAAAAACATAATAAATAAAAATAAAGGGAGAAAAAGGTAATCATTGGCCTGCTAAAATCTCATGTAAACAGCCATATTAAAATGATGCCAAAAAGTGAAAAACAGTAAAATTGGAGACAGTTTTGTTTTAAAATGAAAGAAACAATATGCTTTCTCCACTGTTCAGCTGCTTTTGGTCTGGACACCTTCTTATTACAGTGTTTCCTCGCTGTAATGTTCTGCCACATGCCTACAACCTGTGTGTCTCAGTTAGTACACATTTCATTGCTCTTGCTCAGTGTTATAAAGCCTCAGTGTTCGAATCCCTCCCTGTTCTCATTACTTCAGACAATCTTGTGCATCTCTGTGAACCGCTGACCACAGCTAACAATCCAAAACACAAAGACTTCCTTGAAAATCCTCCACTGAGATGCAGCAACTAGCAACTTTTCCTACCTGTACAGCAGAAAACAAAATCAGCAGCACATTCAGAGCACTGTGCAGCAAAGTGCAGTGGTCCCACTTTCAGTTCTGTTGAAGTCTCATTCTCATTCCCTCTGATCACCCCCAATGCGATTTACGGTTTGACCTTAATGCTGCTGTGTCAGGGCAATGCGTGCACTCAGGGTCAGTGTTTCGAGGAACACAGTTCTTTACTGTCAGAGCCCATAATCGTAAAGCACCTCAAAGTGCAGCGGAATGGTGGATCAGTTTTGCTTTTTCATGACAAAATGAACAAAGAAAGAAACGGGATGAGCCCACATCCTGCATTTTTCTTGTCTACTGAGGACATCTGTGTGGCTTAATATATTCACGCACTAAGCAAAATGTTTTTTGACGCAGACCCAGATTTCTGCTGCTCAATAAAACCATTAAATCACAGTATTTTTCAGACTATAAGGCGCACGTAAAATCCTTTAATTTTCCCAAAAATTGACAGAGCACCCTGTGAATTAATTCTAGCAGACATTAAGGAGCAGTAAAGCTACTCTGCTAAAGCACAGCATTACAGGGAAGTTACAATTAAGTTTCTCCAGTGCTGAGGCTGAGGGCAGCCACATTAGCATTAGCCGCTAACCGCAGCGCTGGATCTTTCACCAGACTGTAGTCTGCACATTTACTGTGTTAAAACAAGCTACATAACACGAACTTCTAGGTGTTACCTGAACACTCAGGGTTTCCTCAGCGCATTTACTAGCACTAACCGCAGCTGGCTAGGAATGCTAACCGCGGCTGGCTAGCACTGCTAACCGCAGCTGGCTAGCACTGCTAACCACGGCTGGCTAGCACTACTTACTGTGACTGGCTAGTGCTGCTAACTGGGGCTGGCTAGTGATGCTAACAGGGGCTGGCTAGTGATGCTAACAGGGGCTGGCTAAGCACTTGCTAACCATGGCCAGCACTTACCCTCGGACAAAATACAATTCTAAGCTTAATGTAAATAAACATAAGCGCTTTAATCACCAAAAAAAACAGTTTTCAGGAGAGAAATCTGTGTAGATTAACATCTAGCTCTTGTTTGACCTTAAAATAAAAGGGTGTTATTTTAAGAATTAAAGTTTTGTTTACTTAGGCGCCCCCCGCCCCTTAGAATTAGAATGTAAACATGGTGACACCCTTGTTCATTTTAAGTATACATTCTTACTAGTGTCGTTTAATGCACCTTATAATCCACTGTGCCTTATAGTCTGAAAACTACTTAAATATTTATTTTTTTTAGAAGAACCTCTATAAGAAAAAGATTATTTTTTCATTCAAATGGATTGTTATTGCTATGTTCTATAGTTGTATACCTTTTATAGGTGTAAGAATCTATATACTTAATTATTGCAATATTTTGTTTTGTATTACTGTAGCAAATTTTAAAAAACCCATTCATTATTTCCCTTTAAAGGAGTCCAGCCAGATGGCTTTCACTCTTTGCCTTAAAGTACGTAATTTCTTTCTGTCTGTAACGGAATTCAGGTTCTTTTGAAACCCACAGCATGTAGAGGGAGACTCCATTCACACTGTAACCTTCACTGTGTCCTTGACTAGTCTACCTGTTGATCGCCATTCATAATTCAGATAAACACAGCGCTGGCACTGTGATACAACACGGAAGTGCATTTTTTGCGGTTTACGTCATTCTGGGTCAATAATATAAGTCAGTCTTAAAGGTGCAATGTGTTTACAATTAAACACAGAATGATTAATTCTAAATAAATAAAGAGAGGTTAGAAAATTGCCCTGTAACAATGACTCAGACAACTCAAAGTGGATATCAAATGTTAAAAAAAAAAAAATACAAGAAACATGTTGAATATGTCTCTTTAAAGAGCCACTACACCCTAAACCATATGTTTTGTATTAATAGCTTAAATGTGGTTCTTTGAAGTAATGAAACATACCAGTCCTGCTTAAATTTTTTATAATCATTTTCTAATCTTTAAAAAACTCATTTCTCCCTCTCCAGCCCCCTCGCACCCCTGCTGACGTCCAATCATCTGGGTCTTACCGCTATCAGAGGCACACTGCTGCTGCTGCAGCTCAGCCAATCAGCTCTCCCTCCTGCCCTGCCTCTAAACACATACATCACCCAGTGCCCCTCCCAAACTGCCCCTTTCATTTTTTAGCCTTTTTAAAATTTGAGCTAAGGGAAGAGTCAGCTGAAATCTGAGGGTTTAGTGCCCATTTAAAAATGGCTCTTTGGCAGCCCATTGTTATGACAATAAGGTCCTCAACCAGTGGATCTACCTTTTCTGAATGCACACTTGTTTGTGCACTATTACAACAGGACATGGAACAGCATGGCAGTCCGTTCCTGTGTTATTTGTGCAAATAACACATCAGTGTTTTATGCTTTGCCCAGTAATTCAGAGCTAAGTAACAAATGGTTGGAATTTTTTCTAGGTCAGTGGCTGGACTGCACTTAGCAGGGCTTTACAAATGTTGTAAAGTAACATATGAAATTGAAAAGTGTTAAAATATCTTTATTTTAAAACGTTTCTAACTGTTGTCCGTCTCACTGCCTTGCAGTGCTGTTAGCCAATCAGAGGCGGTATGTTTGCATGTATGAATATTCATGAGCTGAAATCCTATCTTTCTCTCTCCCACTCCTCCAGGAGACTAAAGCATATTAAACCAGATCACCGGAGCACTTTAAAAAAAAAAAAAACAGCTTACATGGCATTCATTCATACTAGAGACCACAACTAGACATTTTAAAATGAATGAAAAAAACAATGGAATTAGACATTTAAGCTCAATTAATATGCCCATATCAGTTTAAATCATTTATTTTAATAATTTCTTGCTGTGGTAACGCTCATCTTCATTTTGAAGCTTCTATAGCATTGCAATGTGACACTTCCTTCCGGGGGCAACTATTCCTCTGATGATGAGTGCCAATAAATGTAAAAAAAAAAAAAATGGTGTTCTGATTGGCTGCTCTCTATACTCAACTGTTTCTCACTCAAGAAGCAGAAATATTCCTTGTGAATGTATGAATATGAAGTAGCTTTCTAGTTATGCAGAGTTTTTTTTTTTTTTATTTATACATATTTTTCTGTATGGGTCGGAGCACAGCTGGTGTATAAAAAAAAACCCACCACACTACTGACATGTTCTCAGCTGCTCTGACGTTTCAGCACTGAGTGAGATCCTTCCTTCTTACAAACATGGAACTGCAGAAGCACAGGAGAACCCGGGCAGATCTCGGAAACACTTTGGTGAAGGAACACTGCAGGTGGATCTAACAAACGATGAAAAAGAAAGATGCTGAGAAAGACTGCAGAAGAATGATCTCCCTTCAAACAGCAGGAGCAGCAAATCCACTGAAACAGCATGTAGGCATCCCCCAGCACTCCAGCTCCACTCACAACCACTACCCCCCACACCACCCCCCACAAGTGATTCCTATTACTCACAGTCTTTGTTTTTTTTCCTCCTCTCCAGCGTAACATGCTCCAGAGCAGATCAAACCGGGCTTTTATACTGATTGGCAGACCGTGGGAGAAGGAGGGAGAGGTTTACAGGCTGTAAAGCCGGCAGGAACTATTGTCGCTCACTGATCTTCAACTAGGGCTGTCCCATGGCAGAACTGCAGCAGCTATGCTTTCAGACAGGAAGTGCATTCCAAAAAAAAAAGAGCTTTTATATAGAGTGGTGTGAAAAAGAGTTTGACCCCTTCATGATTTCTTATTTTTTTGGCATGTTTGTCACTCTTAAATGTTTTAGATCATCAAACAAATTCAAATATTAGTCCAAGACAACACAATTAAAGTCAAAATGCAGTTTTGCATAGATATTGCCAGCACTTAAACATCCCTGACTAAAACATGCTTCCATACAAAGAGCAAACCAAGTTTAGAAATCAATATTTTGTGGAATAGCCCTGATTTTTAATCACATCTTGCCATGCTCGCCACCAGTCTTTTACACTGCTTTTGGGTGACCCTATGCCACTCCTGTCACAACGATTCAAGCAGAGGTTTTACAGAGGAGTTCAGGCCTGGATATAGACTGTTAACTTATTCCTATGTCGGTCAGCAACCACAAGATGAAATCAAGTGACCTACAAAAAGAATGGCAAGTGGCAGCTGAGGTGAAGTGCACAGAAAGAACAGTTTGAAACAGGCTCATAAGAAGAAGGGGCCAAGTGTGCAGAAGACCATAAGGATTGAACTACAGAGGATTGTGGTCCAAAGGTCATCCTCTTAGAAAACTTGCTTTCTTCCTATCTGGCAATGTTCTCCAACTCTGAGAACTCCATATCACACAGCTAGGTCAAGATGGTGTAGGTGTAGATGAAGCACCACCAGACCAAGGCCCTGTCATGGCTAGCTCAATATGCTTGAACTGCTTGATAAGGTTAGCCAAAAGCAGTGTGAAAGACTGGTGGAGAACGTGTCAAGATGCATGAAAGCTTTAATTAAAAGTCAGGGTCATTCCACCAAATATTGATTTCTGAGTTAAAACATTAGTAGAGTTCTGAAAGCACTGTATTTTTTTATTTATTTTTATGTAATATGTTTTATTTGGAATAAAATCATAGATCTGTGATTTTATGACCATAAAATCTAATCAACATGATTTATGACTATAAATACAATATGACTATAAATATAATACCACTGGCCTACTATATCTTGTTCAAAACTAAGGATATCTTGCATGCAGTCAGTCTTTGCTGATTAATTGCATCTGGTATCAATTATGTGATCAATCATGTTCATTAGATTTTTGTCCACTATTTCTTGAAAAGGTATTGTGATACTATATTTTCTCTGCAATACCGTCCAATATCGCTGACAACCTCTTAACAGGATCAACCTTAATACGGTGTAAAGCCCTTTTTTCTTTCGGTTAAGTGATCCGATACTTTCCACAGCAGATCGAGAGCGGCTCCAAAGCGATTTTAACGAGCCTGTATTAAACAAGACAAATGTGTGCGCTTTCCCTGACCGGCCTCGAGATTTACGGTGTGTGATTTTTCCCCCCTTTTTAATTTCTTAAAGTACCTTGTGATGTAAGCTGGCTGTTTTTTCTTTCTTTTTTTCCCTCCCCTGCTGGAGCGCTCGCCGGTCCCTGCAGTGCAAACCCAGCCAGTCAAACACACCATCAGCCGTGACAGGTGCAAAACACACAGCATACACTCAAATTAGCTGGATGGCTGAGCTCCTTCAGAGACAATATTCATACCGGTGCTCCGTTACATCAAACACAATCAGCAAGCAAGAGGGAGAACAAGTAAAGGACATGGTCACACAATTACTTGCAAAGCAGCTGGTCTGAAGACCAATCAGTGCTGGGGATGGGTGGTGAGGATGTAGGGGGCGGGTTTCATCAGCGAAGGTCACAGCTTCTTTAAACGTGAAACACTAGATATGAAGCAGCGAATCCTAATCAAGGCTTGAGGTGCACAAATGTCAACTGCTGTCTGTGCATTTTGGGGGGGGGGGGGGGGGGGGTTGGGTTCCCCAGATGGGAGACATCTCTCTGTCCAGCCCCCTTAACCTTTTAAGGTCCCAGTATCTATTTAAGCCCACATTATCCTTTTTTTCACTTTCATAACTGTCTTAATGGTATAATAATAAGCATCAATTTTATGGGCACTAAAACTGAACCCTGTGGGACACCACAATACAAAATAGGCTAAACCAAATTCATAATCCATTATATAGGCTAGATTCTGTATGAGAAAACCAAGGTTACTGAATAATAAATGTAGGGTTGGTTCGAAGGGTCAAATGATATGAAAACATCACTAGATTTCATATAAGACAGTCTCACACTGGACGGTGTCTCATGGTCTTTGAAGATTCAGCATTCAGCAATGGTCAATGAACCAAGACTACTCATGAATATCAAAGTATCATCGTTGTATAATTTGAGCCATATGGACAGCAATGATTTCCACTGATGGTTTTTAACTTTAGAACCAAATTTGGGGACTTTTTTTTCTCAATCTGGTCGACAAATCTCTCATACATATGTTCTGATAGAGGTTTGAAAGTATAAACCAGTTGCTCAATCCTCTATAGACTGAAACACACTCAGAAACAAATGCTACAAATGCGACATTGAGATGGTATTCCTCAAAGGTACATCTTCAGTACCTTTGTAGTTTGTAGCACCTTTTGGAGCTTAAGGATCATGTTTGAGAAAACATCTGCACCGTTTCCACTTTCTGATGAGTATAAATTATCTGTCCCTTTACGCACAGCACCATGAGCCAAGTGTCCTCATTACGCATTCAAACAAACAAACAAACAAAAAACACGCACGCATCCAGCAGCAGCAGCCGCGCGCGCGCACGCGCTTCCCCAGCCTATTCACTTACCTGCGTCCTGAGCGGCTCCCCGTGCTCAATGATGCTCACGAACGGGATCTCCAGGAACGAGGCCATGAAGTCCACGTGCACAAGCTCCTCGTGGCTCTGCGGGAAGGCGAGCACGGCGGACACGCCGCGCACCACCACCGCCTGGCACACGCAGCGGAACAGCGACTCCGGGTCGGCGCTCGTGGGCTCGCCCGCCACCATCTCCACGCTCAGGTTGTAGGGCAGCAGGTTGCCGCCGGCGCGCGCCAGGCCGGCCAGCGCGCGGTCCAGCGCCGCCTGCACGCGCAGCGCCTGTTGCGGAGGCACGAGCGCACCCAGGCGCACGGTGTGGCCGATCCGCGCGAGGATGTGGCACGGCTGCGGGTGCGCGTGCCCGGGCCCGGGTCCGGGTCCCACCAGCGACTGGAGCACGACGTGCACTCCGAAGTAGACGCGCGCCAAGAATCCGGAGGACACGATACTCATCCTGCCTCGCTCTCAAACGGCGTGAGGCATCGGGGGGAGAGAGCATTGCTCGCTTCGGGTGCGTTTTCCTCCCTGCTAGCTCCTTTTTTGGGGGGCTCTTTTCGCGCGCGCCTGTGTGGTCCGGGAACGGGATGAGCAGGGGGATGGCTGTGCGCGCGCGGATGTGTGGAGTTGCAGCGCGAGCGTGTGCGTGTGTGTGCGTGCGTTTGTGTGAGTGCGCGCGCCGAGGAAGTGGAGGAGGAGGAGGAGCTCCACTCTCATTCTTCATAAACAACAACATTTAGCTAGCAAGTGAGAGCGCGCGACACTAATAGATACGCGACAAAACTTTCCCGCCAAAAACACACACTTATGTATTTAGCTCTGGGAAAAAAGAGACCACTTAAAAATGACGAGTTTCTTTGATTTTACCAAATTGAAAACCTCTGGAATATAATCAACAGGAAGATGGATGATCACAAGCCATTAAACCAAGCTGAACCGCTGAACTGAAGTTATCCAAAAGCAGTGTGTAGGACTGGTGGAGAAGAACATGCCAAGATGCATGAAAACTGCAATTAAAAACCAGGGTTTTTCCACCAAATATTGATTTCTCAACTATTAAAACTTTATGAATATGAACCATTTGCCTTATTATATGCATTATTTGAGATTTGAAAGCTCTGTATCTCTTTTGTTATTTCAGCCATTTCTAATTTTCTGAAAATAAATGCTTTAAATGACAATATTTACATTTTGGAATTTGGGAGAAATATTGTCCGTAGTTTATAGAATAAAACAACCATGTTCATTTACTCAACATATCAAACATATACCTATAAATAGCAAAATCAGAAAACCTGATTCAGAAACTGAAGTGGTCTCTCAAAGCTATATATTTGTTTTCTGTGGTAAAATTAGGCTAAAGACTAAAAGTTTGATTGAACAGCTGGTTTCAAGCCAAGTGTAAGGAGTTTTAATGCATTTAATTTCACAGAAAAGAAATTTACATCGATAGAGTTTTATTTTTGCTCTTTGCACAAAAATAAAACAATAAGAAAAACTCTGTTCTCTGTTTTCTGACAGAAATGTGTTGTTTTATTAAAAGGACTTCAGAAATGACTCCAGCAGTGAAGCAGATTCTGGGAAAAGACCAATCAAAAACTAGCAGTGATTTGCCAAATGGAGTTTTAATGACTTACAAGTCAAAGGATAATAAATATACATCGAAAGATGTTCCTTTCTCTTCACACTTTAAAACAGTAAAAATAAAACAGTAAAAATGCACAAAATTCTGACAGAAACGTCTTGTTTTGAAAGGGCTTCAGAAATGACTGAGAACTGACCAATCAGAAATGAGCAGTGATTTGCATATCCCCGCCCCCAAACATAATCTTTCTGCACTTAGAGTAAGGAAAATTTATGAAATCTTTAAACTAAAATTGCCTTTATCACACGCTGTAGTAAAAATCTATTCTGCAGTTACTGACAGAAACTTGCTGTTTTGAAACAGAATAGAGAATTCACTTTAGCAGTAACACAGATTTTGGGTTCTGAATAGACCGATTACAGATTAGCAATGATTTGCATATTCCTGCCTCCCAAATGTTATTGTCTGTAGTCAGTGTAAGGAAAATGAATGGTACCAATAAACAATATTAATTGATGGGACAATAAACCAATATATTTTTTTCAGGAGTTAAATTAGACTAAAGAAATGCAGTGTTTAAACTGTTTCCATGAAAGACAGCTGAAGTTTAATGCATTATGATTTTTTTTACATTCTGACAGAGGGCTCCACAAATTACTTTAGCATTGAAGTAGATTCTGGGCTTCAGAACAGACCAATCATAAATTAGCAGTAATTTGCCTAATCCTACTACACCTCTTCTTTAGGTAGAAACTTTGTTTAGAAAAGGCTTCTGAAATGACTCCTGCAGTGACACAGATTTTGGTTCAGAACTGACCAATCATAAATTAGCAGTGATTTACAAATCCCAGCCCCCACACATAGCCTTTCTTTAATCAGCATAAGGAATCAATGGAATCAAATGCATTTACTGTATTTTTTTTTTCAACAGACGTCAATCAGTGATTACATGGATAGGTCACAGCAGAATCTGATGGCTAGTTTCAAGCTAGATAGGTGTGTAGTCACTGACTTGGAAGAAGACAAAGAGATGCATTTCGGTCTAATTGGATTCATAAAATACAAAGAATTTAAATGTATTATCAGTGTGGGGCAGATCTGAATTTAACAGCCTAACTAAATCAAAGAGCCAGAGGGTAACAGACACACAAGCACCCTGAGAAATCGGCATCCACCCACTCCACCAGAAACAAATCTGAGTGACTGTCTGCAAGTGTAAAGGTTTACGCAATGCCCTATGTAAATGCACAATTGCAGCAATTATTGAAAACCTTTTTTTTTAAGTTACCAACATGGAAATAATATTGGATATAGACAGCATAATGACAAATACATGGCTTTATGTTTTGTTAGAAAACCAAACGGGAACTTGGACTTTCAAACAAAGCTGATGTCCATAAGTTCTGTGATTTAGGGCGTTCTCTGGTGAGAATGGGTAATTGCACCGAGCATGTGGAAGAATCATTTTAAACTGGGTGGGTGTGATGTGGTCTCCTTTCATAGCGGATGAATCCGATTCCAGGTTATGTCCTGTCAGAAACTTTACTCCTTCATTTCTTTGTTTTTACTATAAGTGAATAAGTTTCTCCTTCCGAAGCCTCCATTGCTCAACCAGCCGCTCACGTTCAGTAAAACTGAGCCAGATCCTCTTTTAAAGACTGCACATGTGACATAAGTACGTAAAAGATGCGTGACGTGGCCAAAAGCACTTCCGCAAAAAGCGACACGACACTCCAGTTTTTAGAATTAATACATTAGGCTTAACAAGGATGATCGTTGCAGCACACTGGTACCATTAAACGCAGTGTTTCATGCCTTCTCCACGCAGAAATGCTTCTGCTTTCAGTTTAAAAAACAAAATACGGATTGCCACTTTAAAGAAAAAAATATCTGAGCAGCTATCCAACTCCAATTTCCATAAAGTTGGAGTTGCACGTCTTGCGTTTTTGAGTTTCTAATTGCCTGCTTTGGATGGATTTCCAACTGGGCACGCTTTGCACAAACCCATTGGCCCCAGGCAGTAGTGGGCCCTTAACCAGCATGGCTTAGTTCAGCCATTAGTGTTTGAGTGTTCTCCCATATGTGTATAGGCTTTCTCCAGGTACTCTTACTTCTTCCCAGCCCCACTAAAACACATGATTGGACGAATTGACTACACAAAATTTTTTTTGAAGAGTGTGTGAGTAAATGAGTGTGTGCGATATCCAGTGATGAACTATTGACCTTTCCAGAGCGCACACTATGACCATGACTAGGAAGAAACATGCTATTTGAGCGTGCAATTCACACAATTTTATGCAAGCCAGTGAAAGTACTTTCAGAGAATTTGACATGGAGTTATGCAAATAAGAAGTGAAGCTAGGTTTTTGAATATACTGTAATAAGTGCCCCACTCGTAGGGAGGCTACAAACACTTAAACTGAAAGTGAACAAAGATTCAACCCTTAAAAATGGAAGGTATTTTCAGCAGCTGGGAAGAAATGTACTAAAATCATAAGTAGAAGTAGAAAACAGGTCATGAAACTATTTTATTTGAGAAAAAAAAAGGTTTGAGGTTTAAAAGCCTACAACTCTGAGGAGCAACTTGACCCCAAAACGACAAACAAAATTGCCAAGGGATGCTATTGACTCGGCTCTAATGAAAATGCCACCGTCAGTCCTCTCACTCCACAGCTTTGCTCTGACACTCTGTGTAGGGGGATGTTCTCAGTGACAAGCTGGAGAACATTCTGTTTAAATTATCCATTTAGAAAACCAATGAGACTAAACTTAGCTTCTTATTGGCATTTTCACTCCACCTTAATTAGTGAAGCTTTGACATTGTGATAATTTTAGTGGCTGGGTGAATCTGCTGCACTACAGAATACAGAAAATTACATAAAAAAATAGCTATAGCTCTAGTAAATGGTTAATAACTTGAATTAGTAAACAGAGCTCACGAGCACAAGGTGCTAGATGTGATCTATGCTTACTCCAATGTGTGTCCTGAAAGCACTGCCTTATAAGGCTCCTTATTGGTTCAAATGTTGCCGAAGGAGTAAATGCTGCCTTTTTAAAGGCAATGACTACCTAGGCAGCTGCCTTCAGCCTGGACCACAGCTTATAAACACCTTTCTCCTGACCCAAAGCATTCCCATGGGTTTTCCATTAAACCTTTACAGAGACAACCAACAAATCCTTTAGTGAAGACTCTGTGGGTAGTGTCAAGATCTAAAGTCTGGTGTCATGGTGCCATTTTTACTGGTGTACGATAATGTACAATGCCAGTTCACCTTTTGTCTTCAATACAGGCATATTGATATCCCATTGTTCTGTTAATTAGGTCCCGTAACCAGTGGTTCTACCTTTTCTGAATGCACTCTCTGGTGCGCTATTCCAACAGGGCAATGCTTGCCCACATACTGCTGCCCTCTCTAGTACTTGCCTTGGTCGGTCTCTGACCAGGAGCCCAAGATGTAAGATGTAACAATTTATCCAGTGTCCAATCAAATTATATATATATTTTTTGTCAAATTTAAAAATAAATGTAGCTGGGTATTGCAAAGGCTTAGCTGTTTTTAAAGCAGTTCTGATTTTTTTTTTTCCTTAGGCTGTATGTTGCTTTAGTTGAGAACAGCTTGGCAAAGTAAGTATAGTAAGTCTACAGCAGGCTATATAATAACAGCTGAAGTCGTTCACCCACTTAACTAATGCTCATTGATCCACTGTGTGGGAATTTTACTGCAGAAAACAGGTTTAAACGGCTGTAATACAAAACCTCATAAATATTGTATTAAGTCATGATGTATTTATATTACATTACATTACATTACATTTGGCAGATGCTTTTGCGACTTACAATAATGATGTACATAGAGTAACAGAAGTTCAAGGTAAAAGAAAAATATATTTTAGACAGGAGGTCAAAGGGAAATAAAGGTAAAGAAGGGGAAGAAGGAAATGAGGTTAGAAGCACACCTGTCAAGTTTTAGATTTAAAAATAAGGGATATTTTCCTCCGTCCGCTTAAAGTCGTCCCACCAGCCCAACGAAGGTTCAGTATCTCTTACATTTTAAGGCAGGTTTACAAAAAATCTAAAATAACCACATGTGAACCACTTACAAATTACAATTAGATTATCAGAATCTGAAATGTTGTGGACATTCCTACATATGTCATTCTTTTAATACAGCCAAATTAAAAACCCTTTTCTAGATATTTAAAAAAAGTTAAGATTTCATGTCTTTTTTGCCTCTAAATGCACTCTTTTATATTATATATTTTTTTATTTATTTAATAGATTTAAAATTGAACAAAGGGTGCACAAATTCTGCAAAATGACTGTAGGTGACCTAAAAATAGTATTATGAGCTTTTACTAAAAGGCAATGGACCACACATATTCCATCAGTAAAAATTAGTCCTAAGGGGTCTACACAATTAATAATTTTTAATTAATACTTCTTTCTTTTGAACACTACTGATCAGTTCAGTTAATTTCGGTCCTCTCCACATTTCTAGTTACGAGTCACAAGCTGTAATTTTTTTATTTTAAAAGGTTTAATCTGTGTGTTTTATTTCGGAGACGAGTATTTTTAAGCAGCTATCAGAAAACTCTCATCACAGTTTACATGATTAGCCTACCGTTACCTTTCTTTAAGAAAAATCGCTGAATATCCAGATCTGTTTTAACATCAGCTGCTCCGACTAGCTCCCTGAACTCACAGCGACGGGGGGCTTCCCCACACTGACCCTCCTTTGCAAGCTGATTGGCTGTTTCTCCTGAAAGGCGGGACTTTCTCCTTGAACCGGCTCCACGATTGGTTAAGAGACACAGAGCGGTCAGTGCCCTGTCTCCTCAATAATATATATTTTTAAATCTTAATATAATACGGGAAATTTACGGGAAAATACTAATACGGGAGGACGGCGGGAAAGAGGAGTAAAATACGGTAGTTTCCCGGCCAAAACGGGAGACTTGACAGGTATGGTTAGAAGTAGTTAGTGTGTTAGAGGTGTTAGGAGAGTAAGTGCTCTTTGAAGAGCTCTGTCTTCAGGAGTTTATTAAAGATAGCGAGAGATTCTCCTGATCTGGTAGTGGAAGGTAGTTTGTTGGGGAACTCTGTATGAGAACAGTCTGGATTGCTTTGTGTGAATGTTTGTTTGGTAAAGCGAGGCGACGTTCATTGGAGGAGCGCAGCGGCCGGGAGGTAGCGTAAGTCTTCAGGAGTGAGTGCAGGTAGGAAGGAGCCTGTTCTGTCATCACCTTGTAGGCAATTGTGAGAGTTTTGAATTTGATACGAGCATCAACTGGTAGCCAATGGAGCTCAATGAGCAGCGGGGTGACATGTGCCCGTTTTGGCTGGTTGAAGACCAGACGTGCTGTTGCGTTCTGGATCATCTGAAGTGGTATTTCCAATTTCAACTTATTTTTTTGTGTAGATTTAACTATTAAATATACTTGTCACTTGCTACAATTAACGATCCCCTAATTTAAGTACTTTTAAACTCTGAAGCCAAACATTTTCATGTTTATTTTAAGTGTCTAGTTTTTTTTTTTCACCCTCACACTGCAACAGCGTGAACAGCTAAGTGTGAATTCAGATTCATGGGGTTCAGAATTAGAAAAAAAAAACTAAATTGTTTCAGCAGTCTTTCTGCTTTGTTATGTGTGTGGGGGGTTATTCAGTTCAGATTTGGCTTTTTTTCTCTCTAAAGGGGCGTTTTTCACCCTCTTGTTGTTGGGTTGCACGGTGAATAAGGGTGAAGAGAATCAGGTCAGAACTATTGTTCACTTTGCAATCTTTCACATTCTCTCCTGTTCAAAATGAAGTTGACTCAATAGAACAGTGGTCTGGCCACATTACTCTGCCCCTGATGATGCTACAATGTTTATTTAAATGAATAAACATACTGTTGCTGGCTGTCAGTCAGTCAGACAGTTTTTTTTTTCAGTAGCAACCTAAAGGCATGCACACAAGCCTAAGATCACTACCTACATTGCCAAGAGTCTGTGATGTTGTGATCTATAAGGTGTTTCTTTGGAGTGATGACTCACGCTTCACTATCTGGCAGCCTGGCACTGCCAGTCTGTTCTGGCCTACTTCACTATCTGGAAGTCTGATTTACACGATTCCACAAGATCAAAAGACTGCCTCTGTAGATATGTCTTGTCTAAGGTAGACAGAAGCATCGCCATTTGGGCCAACAACCCTTTTTATGTAGTTTTCAGACTTACTGAAAGATTCTGAATTGATAGACAGCATTTAATGTTAATTAATTGAATAAGTTTTAAATGCATTCTCCAGTGGACTTCACTCATTTGTCCTGAGATAAAAGTAGCTTGGTAATGCAGTATTATGTTAGAATCTGTATTTCATGCTTGTGAGCTCCCCCTACAGTCAGGTTGTGTACTGCTTTTGTAACTTTTACACCACTGCAATAAATACACATTGTGCTTTGAGCTTTCCCTTATAGACTGATGTACACATGCATTTGTTGACAAGCGGCGTCAATCAAATTGGCGTAGACCACACCTGGAATAAACCAGAGTAAATACAGTTCTAAGATGTAAAGTCTCAACTACAGACAATGCAAACTTTTAACTTGAAAATATAGGAGAAGATGAAAGTGTGTCCTTTCATCATGGGTACGTAACAGATTTGCCAGTGTTAAGCCAATTCTTTTAGTATTAACTGTCACAGCATTACTTAATCAGTCACAGTGTTACTCTAAGTCCCAGTCAGAATAGTATGACCACCTAAATTTTTACATAATGGCCAGGACCCCAAAGAACCAACCACAGAGCACCTATTATTTGGGTGGTGGGCACATGCCCCCTGCAATTTTTTTTAAAGGCTATAGGTGTGGTGGGATGGTATGCTGTTCTTCTATTGGTGAGAAAATCTCTTAGGTGCTCCTCTAATGAAGAAGTGTGCCACCAGTGGATAAAAAGTGATGTGATGTTTCATTCTAACGTCTGATTGGCCCTCCAGCTGGCCAGGAGTTTTGTTCATTTTCCGAAAGTCAGAAACCGAAACTTATGTGTTCTACACAGGATGTGTTTTTATCCTCTAGTTCGCTATCTATGGGTGTTGTGGGATGGTGTGCTGTATAGGGTTCTCCTATTGGTGAGAAAACATAATAAAGTGATCTGCCAGGCGCCCCTCTAATGAAGAAGTTGTTTCTATTCTTAAACTTGCATCTATTCCAACGATTTATGATTTCAGTTTAACCCTTACGTCCAAAAATCTCACCTTGTGTTCTCAGCTTAATTACTCAGGAATGCCTTCAGACATCAGCATAAACAATATACGGTTAGAAAGGGCAGAACTTACTTAAGCGAAACATCCCAGTGCAACAAAGCATTTTCAAGAAATCCACTGGAAAAGACATAAAAATAAGATCTCCTTCAAAGTTTTTTGTTTTATTCCTCCATTATAACTCTATTTATTTGCTCAAAACACATAATCAGCTGTATTTACATCACATAACGTCATCATTGCAAC
The DNA here is from genome assembly GCF_023375975.1 of Astyanax mexicanus. Lineage (NCBI taxonomy): Eukaryota > Metazoa > Chordata > Actinopteri > Characiformes > Acestrorhamphidae > Astyanax > Astyanax mexicanus. The sequence goes on along the minus strand of NC_064423.1, from coordinate 17,976,543 downwards.
TGATTTCTCAAAGTGTTGAAAAAAGGGACTAAAGCTAGGTATGGCACTACTTTATAGATATCTTAAATATCTTATAAGATATCTTAGGTGTGAATATATTTTAAGTCTGTATGTTTAAAAATAAGTAAAAAAAATAAAATAAAAGCAGGCACTTTTACATTTTAAATGATTACATTTTTGAGCAGCCGTATGGCTTCTGGAGTAAAAGAGCTCATGGCATGTGGCTGTTTGATATAATTACTATAAAAAAAGACCTGAAAGGGTTTCTAAGGGTCAAGCCACAGCCCTTTAGAATCTACATGCCTCATGTTGTGGAGTAGGTATCCTTTTTTCATATTGTGGCCCCTACCTTTTAAATAGCCTGTGTCTCTCTTTTATAGGCATAAACAAATATGTACTGTACATCTCCTGATTTGTTAAATAAAAAAATGGCATATTTTCTTTTATCAGCAGTGAATTCAAATGTCAGTGCATCCTTATTAGAGTTACAGTTTTTTACAGTAGTTTCCAACTGAGAAAGGCAGCAGAGCCAGTAAATAAAAGTCAATTTAAAGTTTATCTGAATGACATTGGCTTGAATTTAACATGTTGACCTTCCTAATGAACTGTCCGCAAGCTGCGTTCGGCCACAATCATTTAAATGAAGCTTCATGCCGTGGTCTGGTCCAGCATTTCCTAGAAATCTGTCCATCCAGGTGGATTCGCTCCGCGGTCTGCAGCTAAAAAGCAGCCTGATGTGGGAAAACAACTGGCTAACTCCTCCAAAGTGACATTGCACAAGCCTGTGACCATTAAAGCATGTTTGCCCAATCAGTGCTACCTTTGTTGAATGCCTAATGGGCCTGCCGTGCGCCGTCTTCTCCCACTTGGTGATGCTGGAGGGGGGAGACGAATGCTCAGGCCCATTAGGGGAGCTGCTGTCACCGCTGTCAGCGAGGCCTGCTTCTTCTTAGCCCGACTCCCCCGAGCCAATTTCCTGGAGACAGTATTGATTAGTGCAGTATCAACTGATTTGATCCACCTTCAAGCTTCTTGCAAATCACCGTTAACGCCAAACGCGAGCGGAGCCGGAAGATCCGGAGCCACTCGCTCTCTGACTACGCAGGTTGTCCCTGACAGCGATGGATTCTCCACTTTAATCCTGGTGTTTAGGAGACTCAGATTGGCATCAGCTTCGTGAGCAAGTTTACGACCCAGACGAGATTACTGACCAAGGTTGTCTGTGTGGAACATACAACAGTTAATGCACTCCTCAAACAATAATTAAACTAAGTCTTTTATCTACGCTGGACCACCGCCATCACCATCACCACCACTATCAACACTACAGCGCCTATAAATACCAGCCTTCTGTTTAATGAAACAGCCTTTAATTAAGGCGGCAGGGAAAAAAAGCCCTTTAACTCCTCGTTATCTTATGATACATTTGACAACAGAGCACGGTTATTTTCCCCCGAAAAAAAAGTGAAGTGTTATTACACAGGCCGAAGAGGGTAAACACTTCTTCTGCACTTCTTCTGTTCAATCGATTTTTTTTCCCTTCAGCAATTAGCCAAGTTTACTTTTAAAACGTTGCAAGAAGCAACTAAACCGCCCACAAGCAGCACAAGCGGCAGCACACAAGCGCACGCACGCACGCATCTTTTCCCAGGATCTACTGAAGTGTGCTGTGAAGCTCATTTCTAAGATAGTGTAAACACCGGCGACACGGTAAACTAATGCAAACTCAAACAGTCATCATCGAATTAAACGTGCTCATGCATGTAGCATTAAGGAGGTCCTAACAATCCATGCATGAGTGCTGGTAATGCATGGATCCTCGGGGGAGTTCACACTTAATCAGGAATCCAATGCAATTCATAATGAACCTCTTTGGACTGTTGCAGATTAGTAGGTCAGTGTACACATATGCGAGTGAAATTCTTCTCTGAAGGCTCTGATGGAGCTTTCCAGGAATTTCTGAGAAAATGAGCCTCAGTGCAAAGAAACTAGCAAACTAGCCTCCCAACACAAACATGATGCCTTTCAGTGCATATATAAATATAGTCTAAAATTAATCTAACATTAAGACTAAGGTTAAGCAGTATGGTTACATTTTTGTTATCATGATCATTTATTTTTACAGATTTGCCAGAGTTTAGAAATCTATATTTGGTTGAATAAACCTGGTTGGTTTTTATTCACAGATTTCATGTATCTTGGCATGTTCTCCTCCACCAGTCTTACACACTACTTTTAGATAATTTTAGATAATGCCTTTACTCCTGGTGCAACATTTTAAGCAGTTCAGCTTGGTTTGATGACTTGTGATCATCCATCTTCCTCTTGATTATAATCCAGAGGTTTTCAATTTGGTAAAATCTAAGAAACTCAATTTTTAAGTGGTCTCATTTTTTTCTAGAGCTGTATACCTGCCTATTTCCAAAATGTATCACTAATTCACCATTTATAGGGTGAGGTAAGCTGCCAGTGTCGACAAGCTACAAGTGTGCAGGATCTACAGGCACAGCTGCAACATTTATGAGCAAACATGCCAAAGGGTTCCATACAGAACCTGTATGCCTGAATGTCCAACAGCATCTCATCTTGTATCCAGGTTAGAAGAAGCCTAACAAGGTACTTAAACTTCCTTTCAATTACAGTACAGTTTTTTTTTCCCAATACACCTTTAATTCCACTCTAATATTGTAATATTGTTTTTATTACTACTGACATTTGCCTTTGAGATGCAAAGAACCACAGACCAAAATGCCCTGCTCCACGCATGACCCCCGATATATAAATATTTAAAACAATGGATGCTGTTAGACCTGAGTAGAACTAAGTCTTGTTGCTGAGAGGACAACTTCCAGAATGAACCTTCTCTTCCGGCAGAATCTTTTTGTTCTTCTGCACCTTGATCTTTTGCCAGGGTAAAATTTCGAACATGCATGAATGCTCATGCACTGTCTTCACATAACCAGTCAATGACACCTAAAAGTCATTGAAAATGTGGCATTTTTTTTAATTAAGTAGTGTTCATCTGGCATTAGCAGCAATTTATCATGATGAAATGGCTGTGAACTTAACTGCCACAGTTCCCCTGAATAGCCACTGCTCAATAACATTCCACACTGTAGAAAAAGCACAATATTAGGCAGTGTTCAAACTGCAGGCAAATAAGACTTGTTTCTCAAATAAGATCTGTTGTGATGATTGATTGATTAGACTGGATGTGTGTGTCTAGACAGCCAGGCCAGCTGCAACAAGGCAAGCAAACCAATCATTCTGGACCCCCAGACAACAACTGGTTATGAACTGAATGCTGTGTTAGAGTGCCCCTTTAAATTTTGTGGTGGTCAATGTAGAAAAGTACAATAAAACTGTTATCAGAATTCCCATCAAGGGTCCCTCCACCTAGTTGCAGACAGTAGCCAGGCATTAGAAGTGGATGGATCTGATGCAACTTCACTGCACAGCAAGGCGCCTGGCAACCAGGGTTGCCAAATTCAACAAAAATATCCATCTCAAACTATTACTATTAATATTAAAGTCATTCTTAATATTGTAACATTCGTGTTTTATTAGTTCTTTTGTAACAGTTTTAGAACCCAGTCAAGAACATTTAATAGTAACTTAATTAGCAAATTTATTTTTTTATTTTTCATTTCTGTTCTTGCCCCTACTGAACTCTTTTCTCTCCTCTAACATTTTTTTATCTTGTGATTTTTGGTTAGATTTTTTCTCTCTTGCCCTCCCTTTCCTTTTTTTATGCAATCCTTTATGTCGTTATTTTCTCCTGGTTTTTATTGTTGTAATTGGCGGCCGCGGTAATTTTTAAATGTAGCCCAAAAAAAAATGTGACTGGATTTTCTAAAAAGCCCAATATGGCAGAAAAACCGTGAACCTGGCAACTCTGCTGGCAACAAATTCAGTGATCAAAAATCCAAAAAATAAACCAAAAAACAGCAGCACTTGTTGACCAGAGAATTTCCGATTTATTAGAGATGCACAAAAAAAAACAACAAAAAAAAAAAAACACATTTCAGCACTCAGGCCTTTATCAGGGTTAAAAGACTAAGGTTAATAACATTACAAAACACCCAATGAGAACACTCCAATTACTGAAGGTCACATAATCAGCCAATGAGACGCTGACAGCTCAGTTCCACAGGGGAATTACTTCCACCTAAAACTTCTTAAAAGTTCTTCAAAAATGAACACAGTCACCAATTTTATTAAGAAAAGACTTTTGTTCAAGATCACACAGAGGAAAAACTGACAATCCAGCTCAGTATGTTTTTAAAACTGGGATGTTTTAAATTTGTCTTTCACCCTGATGAAGGCCTGGGAGCCATTTTTGGATCACTAATAAACCAGAAATTCTTCAGTCAACAAGAGCTGCTGTTTTTATTTTCTATTTTTTTCCCTGACACTAGGCAGCAATAGTGATTTCTATTTGTTGAGATCCTTTCAGTTGGCAAAAGATGAGTCTTAAGCAATCATGAATCCAGAAGAGAAAGGGGAGAGAGAAAGGAAGAAAAGAAGAAACAAGACCTATACCTAATACAGACATTATGATTTAAAAAGGCACATTTTTGATACACAGACAGACATGTTGGTTAAAATTATCTTTATTCATTAAATTATACTGTTTTGTGGCTTTGAGATTATCAATTCAAATTTATTTGTATAGCATTCTTTACAACAGATGTTGCAAAGCAGCTTTACAGAACAGAGAATCAGGCAAAATATTAAACATACAATACAGAATAGAGAACCCCCAGTGAGCAGCAGAGGCAAGGAAAAACTCCCTGAGAGCTGGAGGAGGAAGAAACCTTGGAAGGAACAAAGACCCATCCTACTACTGATCAGACAGCTTTTACATGAATATTAAAAATTCATTAAGCATTCACACAGGTCTAATATATTGAGATGTATAGCAAAACCAGTAATGAAAGCAGTTAGAGTTCATATAAACTTGGATGCAATCGGGAGCGGAGAGTGAACAACCTGAGGCAAGTTGCAAAAACTGAACGATTTGCAGTTGATCTGTGGTGGCTGATGGGGAAGCTCAAATTAACCACTAACAGGAGGACTGCAAAACAGAAAAAAAAAATTAATTAGAATTAATATAATACTTAATGTTTGAATATTTGAGTATTTCAGTTAATTTAGGAGATTTTCTACTGATCCATTCCTCAAGAAATGTCGAGACAGCGTAAGGGACAGTTTGTGTGTTCAAATTATGTAGTAGAAAACCAAAAATCGTCAAAAATAGAGATACTTGTTTTTCATTACACAGCAACAATATATTTTCACTCCGCATTTAAAAAATTAAGAAAGAAAGCATACTTATCTGTGGTTGTTTACTGTCGTGGCTGCCATCCATGTCTTCATTCAGTAGGAAGAAACCATTGTGTTGGTTTGTGGGGACTTTTATTGACAAGTTCCCCTCCAAAATGACAGGAGGTGACATCACAACACTTCCGGTTTGGTGCTGAGATATGTTTGAGTCTATGACCACAATAATTTATTGTCCTGATGGACAGTTCTGGCGGAAACAGGAGAGTTGAGGTGCACATTCTGCCGTGATTTGAGCAGCCGTGGTTTTATGTTTTTTTGGATACAATCCGGGTTAGCACCCAAACATCACGTTCAGACAGCTTCCTCATACAGCGTCCACAGTTAATCCTGTTGGATGTGGTTGGTTCTTCTTGGGGGTATGCTGACATTACCCTGGATACCGTGGCTCTTGATACATCACAAAGGCTTGCTGTCTTGGTCACAGATGCGCCAGCAAGACGTGCACCAACAATTTGTCCTCTTTTGAACTCTGGTATGTCACCCATAATGTTGTGTGCATTGCAATTTTTTCTGCTGTTTACTAGACAATCCTAAAGGAGAATATCCCAAGTATGGTCATCTGTTCAGGACCTCAAGCTCGGGTGTACTTGGGTTCTGTAGAAGGGAAGGACAATGATCCAAAGTGCGCAAACAAGTCCAGCGCCAAATGGCTTTAAAAAAAAAAAAAAAAACATCCCGTGGCATCTGTTTGTTTTAGCTGACAGTTCCTAATCACAAATGGTTCCCTGCCTCAGGCCTGGTTGTATAATCAAGGTCTGAGACCTTTTCCCTGCCTTTGCAAAGCTCAGGATGCCGACAGTTTTGCATAAGACTATCAGGTTGCAGGTTGTGAAGGACCTGTTTGAAAACCGTTGCGACAGATGAAATGAATTATGAATTAAAGGGAGATAAACAGATGTCAAGCAATTATGGCAGTGTTTACACAGGGGTTTTAGCTCTCGCAACACTAACACCATCTGGTGGAGTGCCAGAAGAGCGGCCGCGGGATGTAAAGGTGGACGATCGCGTTTCAAAAGTCGTCTTTTTTTTCGTGGGATGACTTTCCCTCTCTTTGAAAAGGCGGCAGAAGCGTGTCTGGTCCTGGCGCTCGCTTTTTAAGATAGAGGCAGTGCGACACACAGTCCTGTGCTTTTAAATGTCACAGCGCTGTTTTAAAATTCCCCGGCCGTCCACGCTACCACATGAGCGTGAAATGTAAGACTGAGCGCGGCATTCGGTGCATTTGTACACATTCCTGCCAGGTAGCTCACAGCCTGGAACATCTATAATCTCCATGGATTATGCGGAGGTAGGAATACCCAAATGCCACCACGACCAAATGACCTGAGCGAATTCTAGAGGTGCTACCAGGAGCTTGTTAACTTCCCTCCCTCTTTCATTACACATTCATTAGGAGGAGTGGACACTGGGCTTTTCACAAGGTTAACGTATTACTCATCCATAGGATGAGTGATGGCTGTGAATATATAAAATCCCGGCATATATTACATATATTATCTACATCTTCCTAAATGTTACATGGCGCTGGGTATCCAGGCCGAGACAGGCCAGGTCAATCAATTCCCTCTCGCGCTCCGAACCGATGGAGAAGGATACCATTTCATCTTTCCCCTTCCAACCAGGGAGCGTTTGAAAACTTTCATTCATGATTCCGTGCATCTGTCAGCAGCTTGCATTCCAAATAAACCGCCTGTCAGATGATCGCAACACCTCAGGTATTTAAGAGGCTTGGGAGTTAGGCAAGCAAGTCATGAATATTCCATGATGCGCAAGCTAGGCTGTTATGCCCTCAGCATTCAATAAGCTTCCAATGCCTCTTCCAATGCAGGAAGTACATTATTACAGAGGTGGTTACAGTGGCATGAATAAAGCGTGGACACCCCTGGTCAAAACTTCAGCGACTCTGAAGAAAATGAGAATAGAAAAGCAACTGAACTCCAAAAGACGACTTCATTTCAGTTCATTACGCTCAGTGTCAGTGCTATTCAGAAGGAAGATAAAGCTTAGCGGGTAAAAAGAAATGATTCTGACAAATATAGCAGAACAGTAGCTTGGTGCACATTAGCACATTTGCTTTCCAGCACTAGGGTCCTGGGTTCAAGTCCCCATAAGGGTGGAGTTTCTATGTTCTTATTGTTTCTGTTTCTCTGGGGACTCCAGTTTCCTCCCACAGTCCACAAACATGGAGATGAGAAAAAAATTGATACTCTAAAATTGCCCTGGTGTGTACAAGTGCATCTTCAAAAATTTGAATATCATTGAAAAGTTACTTTATTTCAGTTCAAAATGTGAAATTCCTGCTGGAAAATGAAATCTGCATCTCAATAAAAGTTGTCAGCAGAAAAATCCTCTTTAGACTTGATAAAACAAAGTGGATTAACCCCAGCAGATGACATGGCTCTTCATACCATCACTGATCATCAGTAAATTTTTACATTTTATTTGGAAATCAAGGGACCAGAGTCTGGAGGAAGAGTGGAGAGAGACACAGTACAAGCTGCTTGAGGTCTAGTGTGAAGTTTCCACAATCAGTGATGGTTTGGAGAATCATGTCATCTGCTGGGGTTGATCCACTGTGTTTTATTATTAAGTCTAAAGTCAGTGCAGTTTTGTTTTCCCACAAAATCTTACAGCACTTCATGCTTTTCTCTGCTGACAACTTTTATAAAGATGCGGATTTAATTTTCCAGTAGGACTTGGCACACTGCCCACACTTCCAAAAGAACCAATTGATCTTATATAATATTCTAATTCTAATCTGAGACACAAATTTTTGGGTTTTCCTTGGCTGTAAGCTATAAAATATCATAATCATCATAAATAATAATAAAAGAAATAAACGCTTAAAATAGATTACTCTGTGTTTAATACATCTATGTAATATATGAGTTTCACATTTTAAACTGAATTACTGAAATAAAGTCACTTTTTAATGGTATTCGAATTTTTTGATATATATATATGGGGGTGTAGGTATGTATGTGGGACTGTATGCCCAGGTATGGATTGGCACTCTGTACTCCAAAGTATTTATTTATTTATTTATTTTCACTTGGGAATATATTGAGGGTTATCCTCATTTATATTTTACAATATAAAAGGGATTGAAAACATTTAATAAGAAAATTGAAATAATGAGGAACAAAATAGTTTAAAAATTAAATAAAAGAAATACTAATTTTAAATCAACATTTAATATACATGAATAAAACATATATGTAAAAAAAAAAAAGAAAATTCTAAAAGACCATAAAAACAAATTGGCACACAAAAAATAAGAAATTTATAAAATGTAAAATAAAGAAAAAAGATAATAATAATAGTAAAAGTAAAGTAAAATAAATAAAATGAACTAAGAACATAGGACTCAAAATAAAAAAAACATTAGAATACAAAATATAAATAGTCATAAATAAATAAATAAAAATAAATAAAACTTTTTTTTTTAATAATAAGAAAAATACATTAAAAAACTAATTGAAAATAATCACAGGCTTTCTGATGGTGATTAGGAACTAAAAGTTTAAAACTATTTAATGATCCCAGTGAGCTGAGCTTTCCTGCAGTGAATAACTCCAGCTCGCTGGTGCTGCTCTGTAGCTAAAAGCAGATTTTCTCAGTTCACTAAAAATTCTTAGTATCTGACAGGTGATCCAGCCACTGGAGCGAGTCTGATAATTATCTAAAAATCAGAAAAGAGACATAAGCTGGCAAATGGCCAGAAAGTGATTTATAAATAAAAATTAGCCAATGAGATTCTGTTTGTGCAGCTAGTGAGGATCAGCCAACTCAAACACCTATCATTTTAGAGTGTACTACTTACCACCAGATCTTTACCTTTTTTTATGCCATTATATATATATTTGTTCTATTCTTCTGTGTTTTATTTTATGTTTTTTTTTATTTTATGTTTGAATATGTTTCTTATTGTATTGTGTTTTTGCTGCTGGATGCCTAAATTCCCTTCAGGATCAAAAAAGTATCTATCAATCTATCTAATATTGTATATTTCTCTGTATGTTTAATTGGAGGTCATTCCCACCTCCGACATCTGATTTCCAGCTCCATAGTGCCTAAATGTAGCCAAAATTATGAACATGTCAGTTGTACATACAGTTTGTATGTTTACATCATATTAATACATGTTAACCAGGGGTGTGTCCACATTCCTGCACATCAGGACGCGTTTTAAGGAACTGCAACCACTCGTCGTTCCTCGCCGTCGGCGCCAAAGAAGGCACTCCTGGGAGCGTTAAATCCTGCCACATGATTCCAGCCTAATTCCACGCTGCCTTTATCCTGAACTCGCTCAGACTGCAAAGCATCAGTGCATAACAGGATTGAGCTTTTGTCTGTGTGGTTTGTATTCAAAGTCAACAGACCATCCAAACGCCACTGAAACCATTATTAATCAGCAAAGGCTTCACGGGCCCTCAGAAACCTACTAGACAGAAATAGACAGGCAGGGAAGCGAGGAGATCTATTCAGGTTCGGGGTGTTATATAGTGAATAAGCTCTACACTGTATCAGGAGGAATGACCTTGCCTGAAAGAACCTTACACTGAGAGCCCTTCTTGTGTATTGGATTTAATTTACAGATCTCAAAAAAAAAAAACATGTGCACTTCCAAATATGTACATGCCACTGTCACAGTGCTACTTTAAACTAAAATTTATTCAGCATTGTGCTTTCCTGTAGTGCATTTCCACCAAAAGAACTCAAGACTCAAGATATTAATTAATTTTATTAAATTTAGAGTATTCAGAGGTGAAATGAGTTTTATCTTTTTTCTTTTTGGAAGGCCCTGCCTCTGCTTTCCTTTTTTTTTGGGGGGGGGGGGGGGGGGGAGCCTTTATTTGACAAAAATTGACAGTTACAATATCACAAAAAATTGCATATCAAAAACATTTCATATCATATTACAATAATTATTAATATTGCCTCCGCCATGATCTGCTTTCTCTCACTCACTGAACAAATCCCGTCCGGTAGGGGGGAAAAACACTGCCCGCCCACACTAAAAACTGATTGGCTGTCTCACAGACTCTTTGCAGAGAACAGGCCAATCAGAACCCTCTCTGTTTTCTCTCTCTCCTTCCCACACGCGATTAGAGAAAAAAAGTCTGTGGCCTGTGTGCGCGTTTGTGGCACTCGTTCTGAATTCCGGGAGATTATATGTGACTCGCGGGCATCAGGGAGCCGCTACCGAAATGCGGGAGACTCCCACAGCTTCAGGGAGACTTGGTTTGTCTGCACAAAAGAACCTGGTATTTTTCATTTTCCAACTGCGAATGAACATTCTTGATTCCAGAAACTACTTTTGTTGGTGGAAATGCAGTAAACGGTTCAAAATTAGGTTCACAATCCAAAATGGTGCCTGTTCCACATTGACAGAAAAGCCATGCTAGATGTCTTCTAAATAGAAAACAACTAATTTTTAAATAGTAGGAAAAAAACAATCAAAGACACTTTTAGAATTGATTTCTACATTTTATCCTCTTTTCTCTCAATATAAAAAAAAACAAATACCGAATTCCTATTCAACATGATTCCCCCTCATCACTAGTAATTCCCTCATCACTTATCACTAGAGGGGTTAAGACCATAGCATGCCTCCTCCAATACATGTGAAGTCATCCACCTCTCTCAGACTCCGGCTGCTGATGGCAAGCAGCATGATCCAGAATTCAAACTGCCAATTCAAATAGTGTCTTGTCTGCTGGACCACTCAGAGCCCAAAACCCAAAAACAAACAAAAACTGGCAATAACTTTCTTGAGTTTACATCATGTTGAGCTGTGAGTGAGTAATGAGGGATGAAAAGAAAAGGCAATGCAGCAAATATACTGACCATGTACAATGTCTACATTTTTTGCCTTGGGCAAATGTAATTCTAATCTGTAATGACAAAGAAGGTTCATGTGGGACAGATCCTGATATCACCTTTGTCTATTGGTCCACTCTGAGCCCAAAATGCTTTTTTTTCTAATTTTTTCCCCTTTTTTCCCCAATTTATTTAGCTTTACAGAGTAGCCAGCATGTTCGGAGGAAAGCGCAGCAACTCAGTTCTGATACATCGGCTCACAGATGCCACCAAGCTGCTTGGCAATTTCCCAGTAGACCTTTCCAGCCTTGTGGAGGTCTACAATTTTGTCTCTGGAGGAATGGGCCAAGATCCCTGCTGCAGTGTTTGGTGCAAACCTGGTAATTGCAAACGAAGGCTACTGTACCAAATATTAACATTGATTTTTTTTTTTACAGGTGTTCAAATAGTTATTTGCAGCAGTAACACAAATAAATGATTTAAAAAAAATCATACATTGTGATTTACGTTTTTTTCTTTTCTTTTTTTTTTTTAAGATTATGTCTCTTACAGTGGGAGAACTCGCGAAGTCACAGGATGTTCAAATACTTATTTTCCTCACTGTACATCAGGGGTGTCCAAACTTTTTTTGTTTGGGGGCCAGAAGGAGAAATATATTTGAAGTCACGGGCCACACTCTGTAATAAAACAAATAATGAAATATACCACTTTAAATAATACATTTTTCCTGATTATTTCATTTACACACCATTTTACTTGACTTGCTATCTTTATCTTTGACAGTGTTTTGTAAACTAAGATTTTTCAAATTGATGTTTCATTTCATGATGTCTCTTAATATAAAACATCTTAATTACGGCAACTTTTAGACTCTTTTGCCCCGTTTTTCTGCACTAGAAATGCGCACTCTCTCCGCTTTTAGACTCTTTTGCCCCGTTTTTCTGCACTAGAAATGCGCACTCTCTCCGGTTTTAGACTCTTTGGCCCGTTTTTCTGCGCTAGAAATGCGCACCCTCTCCGCTTTTAGACTCTTTGGCCCGTTTTTCTGTGCTAGAAATGCGCACTCTCTCCGCTTTTAGACTCTTTGGCCCGTTTTTCTGCGCTAGAAATGCACACTCTCTCCGCTTTTAGACTCTTTTGACCCGTTTTCTGTGCTAGAAATGCGCACCCTCTCCGACTCTTTGGCCCGTTTCTGACACCTAGCTTTCAAACTTTGAGGTTCACATTATAAAAACCTGCTTAACAGTGGGCCAACTTTCATTCTATTTCTAAAATACCTCGCGGTATTTGGACACCCCTGCTGTACATTGTGTTTAAATGTAAAAAAAAAACAAAAAACATGTAAAATCTATGACTTAAGCACATATCTCCAAATATCATCAGATTATTTTGACGTTTTGTAAATTCTTTTACACATTTCTGTGCTAATTATCTAATTACTAAGCTCTGCACACACAAAGTAAAAACACAAACATGCAGAGAATGAATTACAACGACCCTCCGAACATCTGGCTCCCAACTTTTCATTCAACATCATTGAATGAGTTTACAGACCTTTTAATACTCCATCTTCCTCCTCCTCTTCCTCCTCCCCTGCCTGTAATCTCAGAACTGGGTTTCTGCACTTGGATGGGATGGAGCAGTTCCAGAGGAGCTTAGCAATGCGGACTTCTGGCTTTCCTTCCTCATCCTCTGCCTCATTATAGGGGTATCTAGCAGGACAATGGCAGAAAATGCAGAAGTGTATCCACTGAGGCTCATCCTTGCTGAGGGCCACAAGCAAGCTGGAAATAATGAGCAGCTGAAGCACAGAGGAAGCTCAGAGCTTCCTGTAGTTGGAGGCTACAGCTGGGAATGAAAAAAAAGTGACTTTTTACAACTTGTTTTAAAAATTGCAAGGTGTTCATCTTCTCAGCATTACTTTAAGAATGTTCACACGAGACATTTTTCAGCTTCTGTTTGACTGGAAATGTGGAATTTTTGCAAATATTAAAGTTTTAATGTGTTTTAATGTTTTAGTGTCATGATTTTTATTGCAAATGTTCTTAAGTAATGTTAAGCTTTACTTTAAAGTACTTTTTGTAAATTCTATGCAGTTTTCTTTAATGAGGTGGTGGGATTTTTGCTGCCTGGTTAAAGCAGAATAATCCTTTTAGGTGGTCAAATGACATTTATTTAATTATATTTTATTTTATTTTATTTTTTAATATTTTTCATTAAAGGGCATATATTATGCAAAACTCACTATTTGCATGCTTTTTATTTTCTCTGCCCCTATATACACTCCACCAGAGCCCCACCTAGATTGAACTAGTTGAAAAAAACGTTTTGTCATTTTGGTTGAGAACCTCAGACAGTAAAAAAAAAAAAAAAGCAGTAGACTTTTTCTGAAGGAGGGATCTGTACCTAGTGGCAAGTCAGCAGATGAGGGAGATGTAAGTAATTAAACTTTCAAATAAGAAGTTTTGTATTTATATCACAGTTAAGCATAAACTTCGTTGTTTGTGTTTTCCAATTTAGTACAAACTAAAACTAACTTATTTGGATGATCATGACATTTTAAAGAACTTTTTGTACATTTTATACAGTTTTTTTTGATGGGGTGGTGGATTTTTTGCTGCCTGGTTAAAGCTAAATAATCCTTTTAGGTGGTAAAATGACATGTTTCTTTTATTATATTGTATTTAAAGATTTTTCATTAAAGGGGATATAATGTGCACAACCCCCTTTTGCATGCTCTTTTATTTTTTTATAAGTGTGAAAAGAAATCCATCAATTCATTTTCAGATAATGAGTTGAAAGTTTCATGTCATTAATCATGTGATTCTATCGTTTGTGATGTCACAATAAGGAAACCTGCATAGAACCACAATGGCACACCCTGGCACCGCTAACTAGTTGAAGAAACACCTTTTCAGTCATTTTGGTTGAGAACCTCAGACAGTACACAGCAGGATTAGCCAGCAGACTTTTTCTGAAGGAGGGATCTGTACCTACTGCCCGGGGCAAGTCAGCAGATGAGGGAGATGTAAGTAATTAAACTTTCAACCTAAACATGTTACGTTATTTTATTTGTATTATTATTATTTTTATGTATTGGCATGTCAATTTTGTTGCATACTGTCATTTTCTCCACACTCAAAAAAACAAAAAAAAAACTCTTGGGCCCTGTTTTTAATTTTTCCTACTGAAAGCACTTCTTTAGATGGTGTCCTTTTATTAAAATAATGTAACTTTATGTTTTAAAGAGATTTTTGGCAGCAGTTAATATAAACGTTGGATAACCCAAACCCTCCTAGTCCTAGTATTGTTATTATTGCGATTCATTGCTCTCATTATTGACCTCGTGCTTAAAGCTGGTGTTGTGCCGAATTCAGCACCCCCGCCAGGAAAAGCACCCCCTCTCGGGAGCGCGCACCCACGTCTTCCATGGCTTTAATTGTACTTAGAAAATGGAAATACCTAAGATACATTTGTAAGCTACGCTAACTCATAATGAATAAGGAAAAAAGAAGCGTCACCTGCAGCCTCTCCTGAGAGGTGGTGCTTTTCATGGCGGGGGTGCAGATTTTGGTACGCTTTCAAAATAAAAGTTTATTTTAAAGCAATTTCTCCTTTTTTCTGTCCAACCTGTTATTGTCCACCCTGTTGCACAGCTTGCCATGACAGGAAATAAAATGATAATGATTAAGCTGGAAAATATGATTTCTATGTAGTTTGAAGTCTATAAACGTTTTAGTGAAAAGAATAAAAACACATATGGGATCTATGGACATATTTTTAAGTTATGATGGACAATACTGGACACAGTTTTCTCATAATAAACCATCTATGAATGTTTTCCAGACACACGTTTATCAGTTTCATCAGGCCATTTCAACCTGTTCCTCTCAGAGCCTGACAAACACTGGTGAATCTTGGAATCACAACCAAGGACGCCGGTAGGTGGGAGATGATTTTAGAAGATACTGCCCAGTAGAGGAAATTACCAATGACATATCCCATTGGTAAACAAGGCACTAAGTCTGTATTGTGACAATAGCAGCTCGGCAGACGTGGCGCTGATTGATTTGCAGGAGAGGAGGGAAGACTGAAAGCATGCCGCCATATATTTTCCATGCGGGTCGATGGTGACACCCATTTAGAGATTGCACTTTGCTGAAATCGGGGAGCTGCTTTGTGGACGGATCAGGTAAGAATTTCTGCTGCTCATGCAAGACTACCGTGTTGTTTATAAAGAGTATTAGACTGGGGTTTCTCAGCCCTGGTCCTGGAGGCCCACTGACCTGCACATTTTAGTGCTTTGTCCTTTTTAGAGCTTTTTTCACACCAGAAATATTTGTAATAATCAGTAATTACATTTGGGAGTGGTTCCCTTGTACACTGTAAACCCATATGTTGTTTGAACTCAAATGATTGAAGTTTTTATGTTTTACATAAAATTGGATATTTCTAAACAATACTCAACTATTTTGAGTTATTCAAACATTTATGAGCACATATACATTCAAACAGAGATCTTTGAGTTTAACCAACTTATAATAACTGAGTTTAGTCTGTTGCCATTAACAGTTTCTTTTCCATTGGCTTCTGTCAAAATCTATTTGCATACTGGGTGTGTCCAACAGTTTCTGACTAACACTCACCATCAGTGTGTAGTGATTCTCCCTGGGCTACCTTACAAATAAATCAAGTTCCCCCTTAGTTTTAAGTAACTTAATGTTTTAATTTATGCTAACTCAAGTTTTTATTACCCCAAAAAAAAATTGAGCAAACCGGTTGCCTTAAAAAAAGTAAACTCAACTTCTCCGGTCTTACAGTATCACAAAAATAAAAAAGTTAAATTAATTTCCCCTTTAGTTGTAACAAACTGATGCTCTAAGTTATGCTAACTTAAGTTTTCATTCCCCATTACTTTACTTCCCCACTACAACTTTTTTAAGGCAACCGGTTTCCTCAATTCTTTTAAGTAAATTCAACCTATCCGGATTTACAGCGTGGTGAGAATGTGACACTGTCTCGATCCGACCCAATTATCATATATGGGCAATTCCTTCGAATAGGTGCCATTTACTTGCTGTAACTCTTCCAAATTAAACTTCTTTTTTAATTTTATTTTTGAATCTTTTTTCAACTCTAGATCTAAAAATAACATATATTTAACTATTCAAAACATGTACTGGTCAAACTAAGACAGCTTTACTTAATTTTTACAAGGTTTTTAATCTGAAGATGGTTACAAAACTCATGTGACATTTAAAAAGCATGTTTAAAAGCAAGTCCACTAATTCCTCTGATTCCTTTAATTTTCTCCCAAGAAAGTATGAATTAAAAAAAAAAAAAGATTGACTGCATGTTTAAATAATTGATATTTATGACCACAAAAAACATTCCTGTTACTGTCACCCATTCCTGCTACTTTTTATGTTTTGAGTAACAGGAATGAAAGTAACAACAAGTTTTTGGCATAGAATTAGCACAAAATAAGCCAAATTGTGGCTATGCTAATAGCATGAGGACACTGAACATATTCTAGTGATTTTCCCAAAATTTGTATTTTAAAAATAAATGAATAAGATCTAAGAATTCATTTAGGTAACAGGACTGAGTGTTGAGATTGAGCTCCTCAGTTATAGTTACAATAAAATACAGATCAAATATACAGAAAAACAAATGAGGGACTTAATTTTGGTCTTCCCATGATCTTCAGAAGAACCAACTTCCTGTTGTAGATGTGACTGAATGTGTAGGATGTTCCAGATGTTTCAGATGATCAGGATAATGCGTTACGGTAACAGGAGTGAGTGAAACCCAGGGACATGACTAAAATGTGTATTTTTTTTTTTTATAATTTTATTTCTGATTTTTCCCCATTTTCTCCCAATTTGGATATCCAATTCACCGGTGACGCCCGTGACCCTTGGAGGATGCGGACGAGCACACGCCTCCTCCGACACGTGTGAAGTCAGTCACCCCTTTTTTCGAGCTGCTGCGGATGAATCATTGCCTGAGCAGCTAGCGCGCTCGGAGGAAAGCACAGCGGCCAGGTTCCGATTCATTCACTCACAGACGCCTCGTGCCGCCCAGCGCCACCTTAAGTGTGATGGGGAGAGAGCGCCATCTACCCACCCGGAGGGAGCAGGGGAAATTTTGCTCCCTCTGAGCACCTGCAGCTGATGGTAAAGCTGCATGAGCGGGGGTTCGAACCTGCGACCTCCCACTCATAGTGGCAGCGCTTTAGACCGCTGGACCACTCGGCACCTAAAATGTGTATTTTAACTTAAATATTAGGGGATTATTATGTAAAAATTCATACTTGGAGTCACAACAATGCAAAAAAGTACATCTCTGAGGGAGTTTAATAATCATATTCCATGATAAAGTTTATACACTGTGTTCCAAATTATTATGCAAATAATATTTTCTCAGATTTTCTAAAATTACCTATATGAATTGCAGTCATTGTAATTTTCTAGTCATCATCAATTAGAGTACAATTGAAAGGTTTTTGAACAAACTGCCAATGATAACAGTATATTTAAAAAAATAATAAAATGCTCAAAATGCACTCAAAATGCATGTTCCAAATTATTACGCACAGCAGAGTTTTCAACCTTTTTATTTTTATAAAGAACAAAAAAACTGTATTTTGTGAAATTATAAGCATTAGCAGGTTATTACAAACTGAAATCAAACAGTTTTCCAGTCAAAACTTTATTCTAGGTGATGTTACATTTGCACATAGGACCCCTTGTTCGAAAGGATCTTCTGAACTCTCTCGTCCATTGAATTTGTCAAGTTTTGGATGGTATCTGCTTCAATTCTTTTGCATGAGGACAGAATACCCTCCCAGAGCTGTTGCTTCGATGTGAACTGCCTCCCACCCTCATAGACACTCCTTTTGATGATGCTCCAGAGGTTCTCAATGGGGTTGAGGTCAGGGGAGCATGGGGGCCACACCATAAGTTTGTCCCCTTTAATGCCCATAGCAGCCAGAGATGCAGATGTGTTCTTTGCAGCATGAGACGGTGCATTATCATGCATGAAAATGATCTTGCTGCGGAATGCACGGTTCTTCTTCTTGAACCATGGCAGGAAGTTCTGTTTGAGAAACTCCACATACATTATGGAGGTCATTTTTACCCCTTCAGGGATCCTAAAGGGCCCGACAATCTCTCTCCCCATGATTCCAGCCCAAAACATTACTCCACCTCCTCCTTGTTGGCGCCGTAGCCTTGTTTGCATGGGGTGTCCATCAACCAGCCATCCACCACTCCATCCATCTGGACCATCGAGCGTTGCACGGCACTCATCGGTGAACAAAACAGTTTTAAAGTCAGTCTTCATATATTGTTTGGCCCACTGGAGCCGTTTCTGCTTGTGTGCAGTGGATAGAGGAGGTCGACAGGATGGCTTACGCACAGCTGCAAACCTCTGAAGGACCCTGCACCTTGTTGTTCGGGGGACGTTGGAGGCACCAGCAGCTTCAAAAACTTGTCTGCTGCTATGACAAGGCATTTTTACAGCTGCTCTTTTTACCTGACGTAATTGCCTGTTGGAAAGAGTCCTCAATTTTCCCTTGTCAGCACGCACACGTGTGTGCTCTGAATCAGCTACATACTTCTTGATTGTGCGATGATCATGATGAAGTGTCTTGGCAATGTTGATTGTAGTCATGCCTTGACCTAAACACTCCACAATTTGTTGCTTCTCAGCAGCCGACACATCCTTTTTCTTTCCCATTTTGGCTGAAAATGTAGGCTGCTTAATAATGTGGGACAGCCTTCTTAAGTAGTCTTGCCTTTAATTGGACACACCTACCAAATTAATTAGCACAGGTGTCTGCAATTGCTTTCAGTGATACAAAGAGCCCTGTCACACATCACCATCAATGAGTTTAGCTGACAAACAAAAAAAATCTTACCTTACACACCTAAACACTTTTTGCATAATAATTTGGAACACAGTGTAGTGAGGACAGTGAGTGACAAAGGCTATTTTGGTATTTTTCAATGTACTAGACAATAAGCTTTATAATAAAATGAATTTTAAAGTTAGTTTTGTGCACATTTTTACGTGTAATTTCCTGGGGACAGAAATGGCCCCCATTCGGAGGAATGGGCCTTATACTCTTTTTATTTAAGCTAACATCTGCTGCACCATTTAAGGTGGAATGGGAAAGATAGCTAGCTAGCAACGGATACAAACTACTAGCATTTTTTTATGCTAGTTATATTTTTTATATTGTTGTATCTATTGGTTATTGTTTTATTCATTTTTAACAAGGAAAATTCAAAAATGTGTGGGTTTTTTTGTTTTTCGTCACTTGTACAGCCATTTGCCAGTGATCTCACAGCCCTTTTTTGATTGTGCCTCAGAAAAATCTCTGTTTGAAGGGTGATGTAGCCCTAATACTTCCCTCCTACCCCTCCAGCCTAACAAGAATCAGGACCCCCTACCTCTAGACGTGTACACTTAAAACAGAGGGGTAGGGCTTAGTGGTAGGGCCAAGGGGTTAAATTGGATTGGGCCCAAGTCTTGATCTTGAACCTGAATCATACTATATTTCAGACTCCTCCAATTCTTGTTCTGTCATTATCTTGGCTGAGGTAGTCAGATCCAGCCTTATGATATTACCCGGATGCTGAGAGCATGCCCTTCACTCGCCCGCTTCATGCTTATGATGCATGATTCCCAGAAAGAAAGTTTATCTGAACAAAAACTGAAAATCTAATTTATATCAAACCCTGTTAGGGCTCAGTCTAGCTCAGAATTACTGCCACGATATGGATTGATGCATAACATGTCATTAAACACCAGCATGCTGGTAACTTCATATATCTTTAGTTTTCCAGTAGCAGGACTGAGGAATACAGAAGAGCAGGTGTTGTGCTCTGTTGAAAGTGGGGCTGTGGGAGACAGTGAGGAAGAAATCCTTTCATCACGCATTCACACTTCAGTGCTTCGCTTAACCAAGCAGAAAACAGTGGAGACCGGCGTTCTGTGGAACAACATGCCTGCAGTTTACCCAGCTTTGACGTACCACACCAAGATACTCTTTTTCTCCAAACTCTCGAGGCGTCCAGAGATCCCTGATCAGAAAATAAGTCACCATCATGTTTTTCATGTTTCTTTGATAAGCACTTTATCTTTTACTCCTTTACGTCTTGTACAGTAGCTCGGTCTAGGATTGCACTAACGTCGTGAATGTCGCTGCTGGAAGAAAATCTTTATAGAAAAATGACATCTGTTAATGTAAGTCCTAAAGATTGGAAAAGTTTGCTTTGTAAACTTTCTGTGGGCCAGCACATGAGAAGTTATGTAAAAGACAGCCTGCATTTTTTCAAAAAACAGAAAATGGAATTGCAAGGTTGCAGGAATAGGAACTATAAAAGCTGGTACAGGATTAAGCTGAGAAAACTGAAAACGGGAATATAAGAAAAGGTAACTTTCTAATATACCATTAAAGAGGAGGCAGGACACTTTATTAACAGGATTTCTCTCATCATGCCTGTTGAAGGATAAAGTCCTGCCCTTTAGATAAAACAGCCAATCAACAGTGGAGGATGGTCAGTGTGCTAGTGGGGAATCCCCTCCCCATTCTGAGAAGATGTGCACAGGCACAGTGGCCATAACAAGCCGAAAAAAATTGTTTATTTAAAACATTTTTATACCACAGTTAGTTCCGACCCTGCAATGTGATTGGCTGAGAGGCGTTCTATGAGTGCCGTTATCAGCCGGTAATGCACTGTAACCGAAGCTCTCCATGTATTACTTCGCCACATACAGGAATCCTAGCAATGATGCAGCGCTTTTAATAAAAACAGAGCAGAAATTGAACTATTTTAACACGCCCTCTTTAACATAAATTCTTACAATAACAGAGATAATGGAACTGTGGTATAATCGCTATAATACACTTGAGGTTCTACATGGTGCTATAAAGTGTAATATTATTGGCACTGCTGTGCTGATCCACAGCACAAGGCCTACAACCGCAGCACAGCAGTGCCAATATTACACTTTATAGCACGAACCTCAAGTGTATTATTGCTTAAATGTCTCAAATGCTAATAACTGTTCATGATGTATTATTGTTATTATTAGTTTAAAATATGTTTTTGAAATTGTCATTTGATGAACTCTAAAGTGCCAGTTTCAAGATGTGCAAAACTGTCATCTAAACAAGAGGTGCGCAATTTGAAGAATCTAAAATATAAAAAACATTTTTTTGATGAGAAAATAATTCTAAATGTTTTTCTTCATAGTTTGGATGATTTTGGTATTAATCTACAATGCAGAACATTTTAAAATAATGAAAAAAAAAACCCCACAGTTTTTAATTGAATTTTAGGTGTGTCCTATCTTTTAACTGGTACAGTATTTCAGCGAGGTGATTAACCCAGCTAGTAATTTATCTTCCGAACTGTCTTTATGATGCCAAATAAAACCAGGCTTTGAAAAACTTAACATGATTAATTTATGTAAAAAAAAGCTAATGTTAAAGTTTCCAGATTAATCAAAAATACATTACAAATTTAATTTCCCTCGCAAACCCCAGGAACACAATCAAGTCAGCCAAAAGAACAACAGCTCCTGACTTGCACTTGAAGGCACAGTAAGCGTTTATGAAGCTTGGCTTGAACCTGGTTGATTAAGCTCTGATGAGAAACAGATGTGAGACCATTCAACTGTACGTCAACCCGCTATGCTACTGCTACGCTAAGCTACCGCTACGCTAATCTAGTTAGCTATTCTGTTAAAGCCTTCAATCCACTTGTAAAACAAAGGACGACTAATCTGGAGGCGAAAGGAGCGTCTTACCTTACACCCCGGCACTCACTGGAAACACCTCCTTCATTTCACATTCAGATGAGAGTCAGCAGAGAGTGGCCCCTCACAATAGAGCCACTCCAGTCAAGGGCGTCCTGGCGGAACCTCGTTTTGTTGCCCTCCATTTTTCCGCACTCTTTCATTTCGATCTATCTGGCGCGCGCCCCCTCGGCCGATGATAAAAGCTAATGAGTTCCCACCGTCGGCAGCCAGCGCAATAGGAAAAGAACTTGGGGGGGATTAAATGAAGTTAAATAAAAGGGGCAGATCCCTTCAGTGAAAGAGCGAGCGCGAAGGCCAATCTCTGCTTCTTCATTAAGTGTTGTGGCAGTAACGCAACAATTCATTCTCTCCTCAGCTCTTTCAGACGATTTATCATCACATACGTACGCGTCACGTTTGAACTCCACAAAGCATGGAGGGTAAAAAGGGTGTATTGATTTACTGTAAGAGCTCCCGGCCACAATTTAGAACACAATATCACTTGGTTAGCCAAATCCCTCTCAAGGCTGCTGTTATAGTGGGCACCCACCATGAGACCACAATCCCGCCTTCAAAACCATTTAAGAGCTAACAAAGCCTTCAACAATAAACCACAGTCCCTCGCGCCTCACCTCAAACACTCGACTAAAGGAAACGAGGGACTAGAATCAATAATAAACCTGCAATAAGAGTTCATTAAAGGGTTAGGGTTATACCCTGATGTGCTAAAAAAAAAAAAAAAATCATAGAAAAGGAGTATGTAAAATGATTATGAAGTTTTACCTCAGGGAACGAAATGGAAACACTCAACTGTATAAATATCACACAACAAGTAAGGAAAATCTATATATTTTTTACACTATAAGGTGCACATAAAATCAGTTCATTTTCCCGAAAAATGGTCAGTGCACCTTTAAATCCAGTGCGCCTTATGTATGAATTTTATCAGTCAGGTTGTAAGACGCAGTAAGTACAGAGGTACAGAGTTATACAGGAGTTTCAGTTTAGTTCTCCAGTACCAGGAATGGAGTAGCATTAGCATTAGCTGCTAACCGCTTTTCCCG
Source organism: Astyanax mexicanus (assembly GCF_023375975.1). NCBI lineage: Eukaryota > Metazoa > Chordata > Actinopteri > Characiformes > Acestrorhamphidae > Astyanax > Astyanax mexicanus. The sequence continues at coordinate 17,953,495 of NC_064423.1, read as the reverse complement.
GTTCAGAGGTGAGAATTATCAGCCTGTAGCCTGCTGCTAACCCCGGCTAGCACTACTTGAGCAGCATTAGCATTACCCGTAAGCCCACTGAGCATTTTCCATTGAAACAAGCTACGTGTGACGACCCACTAGCTAATATTGCCCTGGCCAAACGGAACGCTCAAGGTGGGTAGGTGGTGCTCTTTCCAATTATCACTCTTGTTGTGATGCTGTCCAGCACAGGTGTCTCTTTATTTAGCAATGTAAACAATACAACGGCTTAATACTAAAGTCATCTAAACTATTAAGAAACCATTAGAAACTATTAAGTAAACTAAAGCTGAATAATTTTTATATTTTAGATTATTCAAAGTGCCACCTCTTGCTTAGATGACAGCTTTGCCCATCTTAGCTGGATTTTCTCAGACAGCTTTATGAGGTAGAGTCACCTGGAATGACTTTTAGTTGACAGTTTAGTTTAGTCGTCAAAAACCTTGTCTTTTTAGTGAGAGAATCAGTTGTGTTGTGAAGAAAAAAAAATACTTTAAGAAATGAAGGTCAGTCAAAAAAATCTAATAAAATAAAAAAATCAAGAACTTTAAAAGTATCCTCAAGTGCAGCTGCAAAGACCATCAAAAACATCATGATAAAAATGTCTTTCATTTGGACAGCCCCAGGAAAGGAAAAGCAAGAGTTACCTCTGTTGCACAGGATCAGTTACCAGCCTTAGAAATTGCAAGTTAACACCATCTTTTGGTTTGTTGTTTTTAAGTTGCTACATGATTCATAAGGCGTTTCTTAATAGTCTGGATAAGAATTGTGTTCAATGTTTTGACTGGTACTGTATGTGCTAGTAATGCGCTATAGAAGGCATTAGCACTCTCAATGGACAGCACAGTGACTCTCAGCACAGTGACTTCCAGCACAGTGACTCAGAGAATTAGTGCAGCATTCATTAGTTTCCAAAAATTAAAAATGGCAAAAGTCATGGGACTCAATACAAGTTCCTGCCTTATTACATGTGGTGCATCATTGTAAATAGTGTAAATTAAAGGGTTATCTTCTGAACTTGGTGAACTCCTGTGTTGGACAGCAGAAGCTTTTGTAGCTGAAGAGCTCCCAGCAATCAGAAGATTCAGAGAGCCCTGGAGCCCTCGCCCAATTGTAATAAAGGACTCATATTTTGCATTCTGGCTTTTTTAATTCCTGCAGATCAACCAGCACACTTTCAGCTCGGAACCCCAAAATCTGCCTCCGGCCTTGTTCAGACGATCCAGATAAAAGAGTCTTAAAAGTAGGAAATGCAAACAAAAGTTTTATTATCAGAAGAAAAACAGCACAAGATATAAAAAGAAGAAAAAAACACATTGCTTTCTTTCCAGAAGATCAAACAACGATTTAACACAAGAGCCCCCCCTGTTTTTCGCCCCGCAGCTCCTCCTTTTACACGAGCTGATAGTCAAACCTCAGCGAATATCCAAAGTCGAACCACATACAGAGGTGAGGAAACCATCCTGAACGCCCCCCAAAAAAACCCCTCTTTTCTGCACGGGAACAGGAGCTGCTCAAACAGAACATTCTTCAAAGGGGAAAGCGCTGAGAGGAGGCGCCGGCTGTTATCAGTCCTTATCCCCCTCTCTCCGCTTTAAGATGACGAGACTCCAGACATTCAGATCTCCATCGCGGAGCCTAAATGAGTTAACCAGATAAAAATCTGGAAGTGCTGCCTTGGTTTGGAACACTGTGCCTGCAGAATGTTGATGATTTTCTCTTATTTATTTCTTTTTTTCACTTTTTTCTTCTTTTGGAGGCAAAAACATAATTCCCCACCCCCACCACCCCCCGCTTCCTTTAAATGAGGTGGTGTGAGATGTGTAGCTTCAGGAGAAACGAGCAAACTACAGAGGGAAGGATGTTTGAGCAGGTCAGGCAGAGGGCGGCTTAGCGGCGAGAGAAAAGGGGAAGCATGACTTGACAACTCTCGCTGAGGAAGATCCGTTCCCGGGCAAATAAGCCACGATGCCCACGATGAAACATGTTTACAGAGCATTAGGCCCAGCATATAGCTGAAGTTAACTTGGAGGCAGAGGAGGTTCAGATCAAAGAGAGGAAAATTCTGACGTTCGCTTGCATAGGGTGAAGACTTGAATTTATATTTTTTAAAAAAAGGGTGGTCTACATATAAAACAGCACAAAAGTAAAAAGGAAAAGTTTGTTTTATTAGTATTTTTTTGTTGTAACAACGCTTCCTGGCTATGAATCTTATATTGTCAGAAAGCCTATTCATTTATCTTTCAAATGGAGACACATATGTGAGGAACATGCATTTGTGGTATGAGCAGGAGAGCTGAGTATGCTGGTTGCACCCAAAAAAAAAAGAAAAAAAAAAAGGTAAAATCTTTGCTGCCATTTCAAAACAGCTTATTCTTGTGTTGCTATTGATACTAGTTTTGAGCTTCCGGTACCGCCATGTTTTGAGACCCCTGATTGGCACTTGACTGGCAATCTGAAAACCTGAAAAGCTCTAGATTATAATCAAGAGAAAGAACTGCTTGAATCTTTGCACCAGGAGTGGCATAAAGTTATCCAAAAGCAGTGTGTAAGACTGATGGAGGAGAACAAGCCAGGATGCATGAAAACTGTGATTAAAAACCACGGTTATTCCACCAAATATTGATTTTTGAGGTCATTATTTCAGGTCTGAAAGCTCTGCATCAGTTTCTAGTTACTTCAGCCATTTCTCATTTTCTGCAAATAAATGCTCTAAATGACAATATTTATTGGAATTTGGGAGAAATTCATTAATTCATTCATTTTACTCAAACATATACCCATAAATAGCAAAATCAGAGAAACTGATTCAGAAACTGAAGTGGTCTCTTACTTTTTTCCAGAGCCGTATGTATTAGAACTATACTGTACCATTAAAGGCATTACCTCCCCCAGTAGACAGAGCAGTGGGTGATATTCATCGTAGCTTTCGTTTCTGTGCAAACAGAAAAGTGAATGCAGAAGATCCACCACATGTCCTGTTCTACAGGTCAGTGTTGCATACAGTTTAGCTTCCATGGGACATGCCAAAAGTCATGGGACCAGTCGAATGTCACAAAGAAGGGGAATTCAGCTGTTTGCTCAGTTGGATTATAGCTTGAAAATAAAAAAATATAAAAAAAAAATCACAGAAAAAGAAAGACCATCCAGTTCTGTTTTCCTCCTTTAACTTCACTACAGAGTCTTCACTACATTCTCATGGGAGACAGTAAGAGCGTGCTGGACGAGGGGGAAGGTCTCAGACCAAGAAAGATTAAAATGAATGATGCAAACACATGAAATGGTCAATTTCTGCAGGAAAAAGATGACAGGAGTCCAAGTGTTTTTCTCTTAAAAAAAGAAAAGAAAAAAAAAGAAGGATAGAAAAAAGGACTAACTTCCATCTATTCTCTGATACTACAGTAACAGTTTAATGTGACCAATGAATGATAATGAAATCCTGTTCAACTGTTTATTACCCACAATAAAAAAGGTGAGTATTTCAAAAACTGGACACAGAAAAAGAAGACACATCACGTATTCAGAAAAACAGATTCGGAATACGTTAGCAATTATACATTTTTGAAATTGTAACTGAAACCCCGCTGCTGCTGCTGTTCACAGATGTCCTCTTTTTTAAACCAGGTACAGCTCTTTAACCTCTGCTAAAAAAACAAAGAGCTGTCTCTCTGTAGCTCTTAATTAGGTTTGGTAAGGAGCTGTGTGGAGAACTCGTACAGGTCCTTGTTGATTTTCTTCAGGGTCCTCACCTCTTCTTCCAACTCTGACACACGAACTTTAGTGTTCTCTCCATCGCCGAACACACTCTGAATAAGAGAAAAAAGAAAAGAAAAACTAGTTAATACAGACCTTACTCACTCCCCTCATATTATACTTAGTGTAAAAGGAATCCTACCACTTTAATTTCAATAATAAAAAAAAAAATGTTGCAGATATTGAATTACCTAATTACACTATGAACTATAAAAATAGTAATCATTTATCTAAAACAAATAGGCTGGTTACAGTCCTAATAAAAAAAACTATATAATAATATTGCAATACAATACAATAATGTTTGCAATTTAAAACATGACAAACTGACCAATAGACATCCTCCATAAAGACTTGGTAATATTGCACTGCCTTCTCACGGAGTAGAGCTTAGATTCTCTGGATTCTAACGGGTCGTGCTCCAGGAAATAGTGTGAGACGTATGCATCTGTCTTTTAATGCTATTTTTATTTTATATAAAGCTCTGGTGTGATAATCACAATGTAGTTAAGCAACCAAGGTTATTATCGTTAATGAAAATGAACGAAATAACGAAAATTAAAAGTGAAAAAATATTTTCATTAACTGAAACTAATAAAAACCGTAATTAAAAGAAAAAAAACGGTAACTAACTGGAACTGTATTGAGAGTTTATAAAACTAACTGAAATAACAGATAAAATACCCTAATTTTCATGTTTGTTAATTTATTTATAAGCACTGTTTCCACTCCAGTAGTTTTACAGTGTTTGGTGTTGTGCCGATTCTGCTCGGGAAGGGGAGTCAGATTCTGCGGGGGCCAGATTTCGGCACAACAGCGGCAGCGTGCGGCACCTTGTGGTCTGCGGCATTACTTCTGTTTACAGTGCTCACGCTAGCCACAAAATAACAACAGAAAACAGTGAGGAAACTGCAGAATTCTGTATGGGATTAGAATAAGAGCGCGAGGGAGATAAAAGCACGTGTTCTGTCGTGAAACAGGAGATACAGTATGAGAGGATGAACTGATAAATCTCTCTCTCTCTTTCACTCATAGTTGTTAATGTTGGTGAAATTAGTTAAAACCTGTAAAGTTTATTGAGTTTTTGAGTTTGTTTATGTGTTTTTCAGATTGAGCTCTCTAATATGATGTGTAAAAACTAATAAACACTAGCAAACCCACTTTAAAAACTAAACTATACTATAAACTAAACATAACGAAAAATTCCTTGTAAAAAAATACAAAAATAACAAACTGTCTAAAAAAATTGCAACCCAGAGGCTACAATCTGTACTTGCCTCTGAAAGGCAAAAGAGCTAGCACTGCGATTAGCAGCTGGCTAATGCTAATGCTGCTTCAGCCTCAGTGCTGGAGAAAAAAACTTAAGCGGAATGTCTATACTGCTCCTAAATGACCACTATAAAGGCTACAAAATGTACTTCTACTCAAAGTTAAGAATGTTTTTTTTGCTATAAAGTTCTTATTTCAGAGATAGGAATGACGCAATCACCACATGTGCAACAAAACCTCTCAAAACTACCATAATAAACAGTGTCTCAGGCGTCAGTCACCGTATTCGCAGCCATTTCAGGAAATAACTTCCTGTGAGGCAGATTTTAGAGGCATTCAACTCTTCAGACGCCCGATTCCTTCCAGCACCACAGTAAACAATTCAGACTAGCGCTCTCCAGAAGGCAGCGTTTCACACAAATCCACTCTGAGTGACACTGTTTACATCTCCACCCTCTGAATGACAAGACCATTAGCACAATTCCCTTCAGAAACAGAAAGTTCAGTTTCAACACTGTTTCAGTACAGGAGCAGAGGGTGGATTCGGGCCGGCTAGACTTTTATTCATTCATTTATTTATTTATTTATTTAAAAGGTCAGCTGTGGCTCAGGGGAAAAGTCTGTGAAGTACCACTTCAAAATAAGGCTCTTTTATAAAAGGCTTATACAGGAATCTATTAATCGTTAATCATTAGGTTGTAAATACTTTAAAAACCGTAAATAAGAAGTAACAACTAGGGGTGGACGATATGGCTCTAAAATAATATCACAATATTTCTTTTTTTTTTTTTATAATTTCATATAAATAAATATCAAAGCTTACTATAACTAAAATACTTTTATACATTCAGTAGAAACCTGTTACAGAGACTATGACTTTGTATAAAATAATATTAGTGTAACAAAATTAAAAATGTAACAAAAATAAAGTAATATAACAACAAAAATCAAGTTAAACTTAATATTTAGTGCTGCATTTAACCTGCAAACAACAATTAAAAGTAAATACAGTAAATAACAAAACAAATACAAAACAGACTACTATTTTTAATTGTTTAATGAATACGACATGGCACACCCCTAGTTACATATACAGAAACAGAAAGGGCAATGGTTATCCAATCTGATCTTTGTAGATGTTTATTATAATTTGTCCTTTCCATCAGTCAGCACTGAACAAAACTCTACCTCAGTAACCGCTGTGATCATGTATGCTCTATATGTTACAGTATGTTATGTATCTCTGCACCTTATTCAGTAGAATTTTGTCTCTTGTCTGCTGTATTTATTGTAGTGATATAGTTTTATGTTGCATCGTTACATGTTTGCACTTTGTTTGTCTATTGTATTGTTGGAATGTACTTTTGGTACACTGTGTACCTGTACAATAAAAGCCTCTTGACTTGACCCTACCCTTTAATTTGCACATGTATAGGTAGGTGTAGGGTGTCTCAATTCTTGTTAGGCTAGAGAGGAAATGTTAGAGCTATATGACCCTTCAAACAGAGATTTTTCAGAGGCACACTCCAAACAGAGGTCTATGATAATCACTGAAACAATGGCAGCACAAGCAACTAAAAAAACCCTCATTAGAAATTACGATAACCAATATATTACTATAGTGTAATAGTTTAATGTGTAGTTAAATGTGTAGTTTCAATGTTTTATGGCCCTTCATAACATGCATAACCTTACATGGTGCAACATATATCAGAGACTGCAGCATTTAGGGTGGAGCGGAAAAATTAAATAAAAGTAGGGGTGTGCCATATTGTATCGTACACAATAATATCTGCAACACTTTTTTAAATATTGTGAACGGTATTATACCCTGAAATATTGTGACATATCACCTACCCCAAATTATCACATCAGGGTACAACTTTTTATTTTTTTATTTTTTTGCTGTTTTAACCAAAAGAAAAATTTACACTGTTCTCATTTCTCACTATATATCTACTAGAGACAGATTATATCTGTCCAGTATCATTTATTTTACTTTAATTTTAATCCTGGAGTGCATTATTAATATCATGACATTCTGGATCATTGACTTCTGTTACAATTCTGATAAAAGTTTTGTATTTTTTAATATCTCAGTTAGATGTGTGCCACATCATACCGTATGCAGTAATAAAATTTAATTAAATATAAAATATTTATATTAATATAAATATATAAAAAATATATAATTTTTTAAATCAGTGTTTTGTCATATCGCATCATTATCGCAAAACATCATGAAATATTGTGATATTATTTTAGGGCCATATCGCCCACCTCTAAATAAAAGCAAAGCTAATTTTAACTCCTAATCACAGAGAAATTAAGAAATGAACAATAATTATTAATTTCTGCACCATCTCCCCCCTTTCTGAAGCCACGTGATACAGTTATGCACTAGTTATGTAGCAGCAAGCGCTTTTAGTGCTGTACTGCTATAACTACGTCTGTATCAGGTGCTGTTCCAAGAGAAAGGGTAACACATGAAAACAAGGGGTAAGGGTACATAAAATAAAAGGGATTGAGCCTTTTAAAGTTTAATTTAATCTACCAAACAGGAAATCTGAAAATCTCAGTCGTCTTGTTCTTAGACAGATTTTGAAGGAGCTGAGGACCAATCCAGCGCAAACGAGCGTGGTGGGTGATGAGTATGAAGAACTTCTTGAACTTGGTCCAAATCAAGCTCTATGGCTTCCTGATGAGGTCATCAAATCCCATTTTAAAAACATCCCTAATCTAGCTCAGCAGATATCGACGTCGCTATTGTGGAGAATTTCGCAGTGCAGGCAAACGCTGGATGAGAGCGATGCACATTTCCCACAGATTAAGGAAGGGTGAGTGTGTGGTGGTGGTGGTGGAGGAGGTGGAGGAGAGTGGGGGGGGTGGTGCGCTGTAAACTCTTGCGCTCTCCATTAATTTATTTATTTACACATTTCCTCCAAATAAACACAGTGGGCTTTGGGCTCGCCTGCAGGATTCAGCTCCCCTTTTGACTGAGTGCAACTAATCCACTTAACGCCGCTTCCAAGTTTTGGATGGAGCGGTTGAGGCATCAGAGCTTTTCTAAGCACAGGAGGGAGGGGGAGGGGCAGGGGGAGCCTGTGGTGACCCCGGCGTGCTGTGTGACAGCGTGCTTCAACACTGCCAAAGGTGTGTCTTCTGCTCGCACCGTTTAGCCGAGCGAGGGAGACGCTTGGATTCCTGTAAGCAGCGGTCTGCGTCTCTGGCAGTTCAAACAGAATATTTAGTGCGTTTCTTCACGTTTCATAATAACAGACTGTTTAATGCAGCTGGATTTTCAGCCTCAGAGGCTCTATTATAGCGTCCTATAATCCTGATATAGTACTCAGGTTGGATTTGAAAAGACATACTTCAGATTGCTTATGAATATCTAGAGGCTTTTTTGAAAATGTGCTTCAATGTAGAGAACAAGCATTATATGCACTTAATTGTCTAGTGCTTCCCTACTGGACTAGAATACTCAGTCAATAATGATCCAGCAACTACAAAGTCAAGTTCCTGAAGAAACGAGGATGAAAAAAGAACAAATAGATGAGTGTGGGTCAGTATAGCTGTGGATTAGAGCTTGGAAATCTGCACTAAAGGAACACAAGCAGTTTGGAGGTGGTTTGGAGGAGCACTTAAAATTGTTCAATATTCCTAAAAGTCATCAGTTCACCTTTTAATCCAGTGCGCCTTATATATGACTATTTATGTCATGTTTTGCCAGTCAGATTGTAAGGAGCAGTAAAGCCACTCCGCTGAAGTAAAGCGTTATACAGGAGTTTCTGTTTAGTTCTTCAGCAGTATTAGCATTAGCCGCTAACTGCTAGCTCTTGCACTGTTTAGAGGTGAGTATTATCAGCTTGTAGCCTGCTGCTAACCCTGGGTAGCACTGCTGGAACAGCATTAGCATTAGCATTACCTGCTAACCACACTAAGTTCTAAGTACTTCAGCAGTATTAGCATTAGCCGCTAACTGCTCTAAGTGCTAGCTCTTGCACTGTTCAAAGGTGAGTATTATCGGCTTGTAGCCTGCTGCTAACCCTGGCTGTAATCTGCTGCATTAGCATTACCTTCTAACCACACTAAGTGCTTCCCTATTGGACTAGAATGCTCAGTCAATAATAACCCAGCAAGTACAAAGTGAAGTTCCTGAAGAAATGGGGATGAAAAAACACCAAATAGACAAGTGTGGGTCAGTATAGCTGTGGATTAGAGCTTGGAAATCTGCACTAATGAAGCACAAGCAGTTTGGAGGCAGTGGGGCAATTGATACTCTAGGACAAATATGAATGGGAGTAAATGGGAATAACAAGAGATGAAAAAAAAAAGTAGACAAGTGTGGGTCAGTATAGCTGTGGATAAAGGAGCTTCGATAAAGGAGCACAAGCAGTTTGGAGGCTGTGGGGCAAAAGATACTCGACCTTAGGTGTGGACAAAAATAAAGGGGAGTGAGTTGGAGAAACAAAGGATGAAAAAAGAAAAAATAGACAAGTGTGGTCAGTGTACATTACATTACATTACATTAGGCAGACGCTTTTGTCCAAAGTGACTTAACACAATAATAATAATGTACATAGAGTAATAGAAGGTCCAGGTTTATTATACATTAAAAAAAAAAAAAAAAAACATTTTTAGACCGGGCCTAGAGGAGGCTAGAGGGAAATAGTGTGATAGAGGAGGAAAGGATTGGAAGAAGGGAATGAGGTTAGAGGTGTTAGGAGAATAAGTGCTCTCTGAAGAGCTCTGTCTTCAGGAGTTTCTTAAAGATAATGCTCCTGATCTGGTAGTGGAAGGTAGCTGTGGATTAGAGCTCAGTTATGTACCCTGATAGAGTACATAATGTTTAATCAAAGCAGCAAAGACAAGTAGGAGACACTGCTATTGAGACGTGCAACTGGTTCCGGTACATATTAACTTAACTAGTATCTGTGACATTAAGCCCAATCCAGTTCCAATTCTTTGTTTCTTTTTTTTTACACTCTAAGGACACAGCCCTCATTAAGACACTATAAACAGACATCACCCATGTACTGCCTCATGCACATTTTCCTACACTTCTGTACGTTACGAGTGTGAAAGCTGTTTTCAAGCTTAAGAGCAGAGCAGCGTACTGATCCCTGAAATCTCAGCTGTTGTCATATTAGCATTTTTTGGCTTTGAGCAGATATAATGTGTGTGTGGCTATTATCCTGTACATTCTGCTGTTTAATGTCTTGAGTCATGACTTTTACTCTGCTCCTGGGTTAATTCTAGTGTTGTCAATCAATAAAAATGATTAATCTCAGCTTTTTTATCTCACCTTTAATCTCTATAGTATTCCAGGTTGCTGTAGAGTTGCTTGGTAGTTGCAATAGTGCAGCAAGGTGATGGATTCCATTGTCCCAGGTTGCTATGGAGTATCTTAGTGATTGCTAGGGTTGTTGCAATGCAGTTTTTGTGATCCCAGGTGGTTAATATTGGTTGGAATGCCAAACAGTTGCTAGGTGGCTGCTAGACATTTGATAAGTTGAGGCTATGGTGTTAATAAGCAGTTGCTATTTTATTTCACAGGGCTGCTACTGTATTTCAGGAAGACTTTTGCGAGATCTTTTAAGATATTAAAGGTGTCCTTCCGCTAAAATCCATTTTTCTTGTTCTTTGTGAAATACAATAGGTCTCTCTAAGTTTTTTATGCATGCTGCACATGAAACTGTTCCTCAACCTTTATTGTCTGCAGTAGCTAGTTAAAGAAAATATTCAGAAAAATGAGTTGATCAGGAAAAGCACCCTTGTGTACATCAACCCGTGAATTAGTATTCATGGCCTCGCCCACCTTGGCTCACAACCGCCCACAGACAGCGCTGAAGCCACGCAGTCAGGCACGTGTCGTCAGATAGAAGCTAACATGGCAGTTTGTTCCTGTGTTATTTGTGCAAATAACAAATCAGTGTTATATACTTTGCCCAGTAATTCAGAGCTAAGGAACAAATGGTTAAAATTTGTCTAAGGAACACCACCAGCGAAGTACAATTGAGATAGGTGGGTGTATTTTTACAACAGTTCTGTTTACACTAGTTAAAAAAAAATCCACCCCAGGGTTTTGCAACTGCCCGGGCAGCTTTTTACTTTCTGGAACTGGACTTACCCACTAGATTTGCAAAGGATCTCCAGTGGTTGTCCTCTTTTACAGAGACTCTAAGACTAGGTCAATGGCTAAAGTGCACTTAGCAGGGCATAACATATGATGTAAAGTAACATATGACATTGCAAAAGCGTGTTATTAGTGTAAAAATTTCTTTATTTTAAAAGGTTTCTAACTTTTGTACGTCTCGCTGCCTCCAGGTGAAATTTTATTGCACCTCTATGGCATTACCCTGGCAACCACTTCACTTTTCACTGTATTGAAAACTTAATCAACAGCATACAAACTCCTCAGAAATGGGAATTGGAACCAGAAATTCTAATCCAGCACCGGAATCTTGCTTATCCAGCTGAAAGATCTGTAGCAGGTCTGTCTGTGTCCTTCTAAAGTGATGCTGCTACTTTAAGATAGAGGTCAATCCTTACTTGACTGGCCAATGGCCATCGCTTCATTTTAAGAGAAACAGAGAAGACAGAAACAGTGTGAAACCCCTCATCCGTGCCAAACAGCTCAGAAAGAAGAGAGCTGGCATGCCTACAGCTTCCACCCTCTTACTCACCTTGTCCGTGACGGCGCACATGAGAGAATGAAGACGCTCCGCCTTCTCCAGATAGGTCTCCTCCGGCTCCTGAAAGCATGCCAAGCAAACACAACATGACAAAAGGGTCAGAATACTTCATTATCAAAGCCCTGCGCTCATACGAGGAGTGCGGATGAGAGCAGGAACAAAGCCCGGGCTGTGAGGGTCAATTACAGTACAGAGCTCCATCATGCAGCAGCTCCGCCACCCTGACCGCCACTGACAGACTGCCAGTGAATTGATTACAGCTGCTACAGAGGCTGACAGTGATTATAAAGACTGACAACGCCATTACCAACTAGCTCTTTTTAATAGACCCGTCCCGAGCACGCAATCACTCGAGTCTGAGGAGCAGGGTGTCACGTAAGATCCAGGCGGTATTTACAGGTTCATGCCTTTACAACTGTGCGGGAGACGCTGTGCTTGTTCAACAGCACGGTCGATAAAGCACACACTGATACTCAACTCAGCGGTGCAGTCTGGGATCAACATCTGATCATGTAATCAATTTTTTTTTATTATTTGAAATGTATTGATTATCATCACCCATAGCAAAAAAAAAAAAAAGTTTTAATAACTGACCAAAACCAATCACATGAAACATGAATAAGCCCTAAGCTGACCTTGCCAGGGGATGGATACTTCCTGTTATCAGCATTTGGGGAAATTAATAAACCTAACATTAAAAAGTTAAGCCCTACCCCTCTCTGTTTTGCACGCCCATGCCTAAGTGTAGGGTGTCCCAATTCTAGTTATGCTGGAGGGGTTGGACGAAAAAAAAAGTAGGACTACATGACCCTTCATGACAGATTTTTCAGAAGCAACACTGAGCAACACAGAGCACTATGATAATTACTGGCAATATGGCAGCACAAGCGACCAAAGAAACCCACAAATTTGAGTATTTTCCTTATTAAAAATTATAATCACCACTATATTGCCATAGTTTGTGTGGTTTTAATGTCTGAAGCCATTTTCTTCTTAATAACAAGCATAAAAAATCACTAGTAGTTCATCTCAGTAGCTAGCTACCTTTCCTGTTCTACCTTAAATGGCGCAACAGAAGGCAGAGGCTGCAGCATTTAAGGTGGAATAAGGTGGAATAAAATCTGTTCCCCATCACAGAGGAATTATGGAATGGACACTAATAATTCTGAAGCCATTCAGTGCCCTAAATTTAACTAGACAACCAGCAGATATGTTGCTGGACTTTAGTGCTCCACTGCTACAGTTATATTTGTATCGGGTGATTGAAGGGTTGTTCCAATTCTTAGGGGGAAGATTTCACCCCTTCCTCCATGTACCTCTGTTCCAAGGAGAAGGGTTAAACTCAAAACAAGGGGTAGCGGTACAAAAGAGAAATGGAATTGTGCCTATATTGTCAAAAGTATTCCAAATCTACTTAATCTATACAAAATTATTAAAGAAATAACTAAATATTACTAGCAAACATTGGACCACGGCTCTGGGGACACGGGTTCGATCCCGCGTGATTTTTTTTTCTCCTTTTTTCTTGGGTTTACCTGCTTTTAATTGAATTGTTCTGCAAATGGGGTTCAACAACCCTATGTGCTGGAGAGTTACTAGTCTGTAGTGCTACACTTAATTTTCCCAAAATAGATTTAATTATTTTTTTTTGCTTGGAAAATATCTGGCCCGTGGCCAAGCTTAATTGCTGACCCCTGACCTACAGTATATGAACTGACGTGAATCATTTTTGCTGCCCTCAATATTGCCCAATAACATTTTTAATGTTAACTTTTTCAAATTAATGTTGAACACTTTATTTTTTAGGATATTTAAAAACATTTTCTATTTCAATTTTAAGATTGAAATATTCTTAAATTAAATTAAAAGTACATTTCTCTTTAAAAAAGTAGCATTATAATGCTACTGTAATACTATTATATCGGTTGCATAAAATGCAATGTTTTAAAATGACAATAATATAGTTTTTAATAATTTCTGGGACAATTTATAGTGTAATTAAAATGTGTTATTGTGTCAGGCCAATCACAACATCTACAAATCTACATTTACATTTGAAGCTGTTGCAAAACACACACATATGCAGAAACAGCTAAATGTTACATGCTGTTTTATTAGCCACTCTCATAATGTGATGATAAATAGTACGATATACATTTAACTGGCTTTCATCTTTCAGTTTTTATTAGTCATTCACCTCCTGTATCAATATTAGATGAATGTACTGTAGGTTTCTGTTTTATAGAAATAAAACTAACAGCTCTGGAAGTAAAATCTTATTGGCTGAACCATTATTTAAGCTGTTTTAAAAGGCACACACAGACATTATATACTGTATTACATCACATTACTGTGGAAAGTTATTAAAAATCCCTGTATTGTTCATCGAATAATCTTTAACCGCAGTGTTGCTTGGCAACCTCAGCCCACTGTTAATAAAGCACATACTGCTCGGTAGAGAAACCAATATTTGTTCATTGCAGTAATAAACTATTCATTGCACATTTGTATTATATTCATATATTTGTATTCATACCCTTTCTTGGCTTTTTTATTATTTAATAAAAGGCATAAAAAATCATTTGAAAACCTCGGCTATGTAAATGTCAATGTTTATTTGCTTACACCTACCACAGTGTTTTAAAATATTGCACTTTAAAGATATGAAATTGAGTGCTTTCGGTTTATAAAACTATATTCAATTATCAGTTTAACATTATTCACATTTTCAGGCACTCGTTTTTGCTGCATTAAAAAAGTACTGTATGACTATAAGAGCCGTATCCTATTGCATTAAAATGAGTAATGAGTTTTGCAAATAGTTACAAGCCTAGAAATTATGTAATGCTGGAGTCATAGTGAAAAAGAGAGAACATTCTGTCAAATAGTGAAATAAAACGAAAGGCTCTTACACATTGAATAAGATTTTTTTCAGATTTAAAAATGGATGCGATTTTTAACACAGCTGAAACTTCCGGTTCTTTTTTTTTTTTTTTGCTATCTTTCTTTTTTAATCCAGGCTAGATCCTCCACATGTCCCCTAAATTTCCTCTCATTGTCTTGTCCACTTTCACAGAACCACACAAGCTTTTTTACACTATTAAAGGAGAAATCTGGTGTGAAACAGACATGGGTTGTAGTGAAACACGATAACGAGTCCAAACTTTTGTCCAATAGCCCACCTTCATTTGCCCATAACTTTCCGAAATACAGCTCTTTTAGCCGATGCTTCAAACAGTTTACGATACTAGCGATAGGGGCATAGTTTTGCCCATGCAAAGAGATCTGTACTTTCAAGCTCAAAGTAGCTACACACTTCACTGGTAGAATTCTGAGGGCCCTGATATTTAAAACAAGGCCCTGAGAACTTCTGACAAAAAAAAAAAAAAAAAAAAAAAAAACATACTCTGATACTGCGGAATTCTTTTAATTGTTTGCAGTTTATATGCATACAATAAAAAAGCTGTACTTTAGTGGTACATTTTTCTTATTACATTACATTCATTTTGCTATATTTTTCATTTTGGTACATTATTATTAATATTGCATACAAAATCAGACTTGCTAAGTTACTGTTTACAAATTAGGCAAACATTTTCAGATTTCTTTGTTTCCACCAAATGTATGAAACTCTTTTATATACACTAAATAAATTTGTTATATTTATTATTATTTTGTTGCAGTAGTATAATCATGAAATTCATTTTTTCTTAAATAATTTTTTGTCATATCACCAAAAATATCGTTATCACAAACATATCCTGAAATATTGTGATATTTTAGGACCATATTGCCCACCTGTATGTTTACGCACACAGTAACTTAAGGTCGCTGCCATGTTGAAATTAAGTCATGCTAAGTCGACTGACGAGAACAAACAAATAGGAAGGAAATGAGAATAGAATACATTTTCAAAGAATACATTTTGCAACTACACCCCAAATCCCTTTCCCATCGGAATTCTCCTTTTAACAATTTTTTTCTCCATTTTTTAACATTAATTAGAGTCTTTGTGAACAGTCTTTAAGAACATAAAATACTTTCAGCTCTGGAAAAAAATTGGCATGTTCTCCTCCACCAGTCTTACACACTGCTTTTGGATAACTTTATGCCTGCACTCCTGGTGCAAAAATCCAATCAGTTCACTTTGGTTTGATGACTTGTGACCATGCATCTTCCTGTTGATTATATTCCAGAGGTTTTCAATTTGGTAAAATAATTTTTAAATGGTGGTCTCTTATTATTATTTTCCAGAGCTGTATAAATGATAGTATACACGTATTTACCTAGTTAGCTAGATGAAGCTGATGTTTTACTCTTGCTAAACCCAAGATTAAGAACTTAGACTACCACCACCATATAAAGCTACAGAATAAATCTCACTGAACTCCACTGAGCAGCAACTACAGGCTCATTAGCAGCTTGTTTCACTCATTACAAAATTGTCCTGTTTCATTAGCCACCCTCATGATGGGATGTTTATCTGGACAGTCTAGGGAAGAGGAGTCGGCGTGCGAAAATAAACAACTGCAGGATACAGTGAAGCACGCTGTCGCGCAGTGAACTCGCAGTTAAACAACTTCACTTTGATGCCTCAATCAATCACTTTAATCTCAGCATTTCAGCAAATGAAGGACTTTATCTGAGCGCAGCGTTATCTACCTGGGACTTTAATTGGTCCCAACTTTCTTCGACCCCGAAGGACTTGCTCAATTAGCAGGGAGACCTGGAACGCGCCGCCCGGTCTGCGGAACATGTCTGGAGCTGGCACGGTCAGGACCCTTGTCAGCATTCACCCTGACCTCCATTTGGACGGACTCAGACAGACTGGTAATGGAGTTTTCTCCGCGGATCGTGACGCCGGTTCATCTGAGGCTGAGGGTGGAGGTGCGGCAGCGGCTGGCAGCACCGCCGGCGGAGCACGCGGCGCCTCAGTCCAACCAAATAATGGAAACAATTCTGGAGGAGAAATTAATTTGGATTTTGGGAGTGACTTGCATTTGTGCGCTGCGTGGGGCGCGCGATGAGCGAGCGCGTGTCGTGTGATGTTTGGCACAGCCCCCGGGGTCGTGAGGGGAATATTGTTTTTTCCGCAGCAGCATTAGTATTAATTCACTTATCTAATCATTTGTTTTAGGCTCTCTCTCTCTCTCTCTCAGCAAGCAAAGGTGAAAAAGCTCATTTTGGGGAGAGATGAGTGCAAACTCCCAGGGACTGAGAGATTAGCCTTAAAGTACATATGAGAGAGAGAGAGAGAGAGAGAGAGAGAGAGAGAGAGAGAGAGAGAGAGAGAGAGAAAGCAAAAAAAAGGAGCAAAGGAGAGACAAAAATAGAATAGGCAGTGTAAACAGGGAAAACAGTGAGATGCAATAGCTGGAAAAGGTAAAAGACACATAAACTGATGCAAATGCACCACTGGAAGAGACTGGAAGAGTCTCTATACTAATCAGCAATATTTGCTGCTAATCATATCATATAATAGTTATTTTCAACTAAGAACTATATACAGCTCTGGAAAAAAAAAGAGATCACTTAATGTTTATGTTTTTCGTTAATTTTAAGGAATCCCAATTTTAAAATATAATCAAGAGGAGGAAGGATGATCACAAGCCATCAAACCAAGCTCAACTGCTGAATGTTTGCACCAGGAGGGCCTGGTGCAAGCCATCCAAAAGCAGTGTGTAAGACTGGTGGAGGAGAACATGCCAAGATGCATGAAAACTGTGATAAAAAAAAGGGTTACTCCACCAAATATTGATTTTTGAACTCTTAAATAATGCAAAGAAAACAAGTTAATATTCATAAAGTTTTAAGATTTAAAAGCTCTGCATCTTTTCATTATTTTGACCATTTCTTATTTTCTGCAAATAAATGCTCTAAATGATGCTCTAAATTATTTAAAAATTTGGGAGAAATGTCTGTAGTTTGTAGAATAAAACAACAATGTTCATTTTACTCAAACATTTACCTATAAATAGCAAAATCAGAGAAACTGATTCAGAAACTATATATATATATATATATATATATATATATATATATATATATATATATATATATTCTCTAACTAAGTACCTAACTGCTGTAATCTTGTATGCTCTATATGTTACAGTATATTACATAGTTCTGCACCTTATCCTCACCATGCACATTTTGTTTGTACTGTGTCCCACACTGTCCTGTCTGTTAAACTGTCTCATGTCTGCTGTATTTATTGTATTTCCTGTAATGTTTTAGTTCTATGTTGCACAATTATAGGTATTATATTGCACCATATAGGTTCCGGAAGAAGGTTATTTTGATGCAATGATAATAAAAGCCTCTTGATTTGAAACGCACAGCAGGTGGTGGACAATCTAAATACCATCAATTACCACTTTATTTACAGGGTTCTAATCGATTCTGACATAAGAAGGATCACAGATTGGCCACAAACAGCTGCTCTTTTATATCGCTATAACATTTATCACTCTGGTGTCTCCTCTGCTGGAGGTGAACTCGCCCATATGTGCAACATATATTGTAGCACGACTCCTACACACACAAACATACACACACACACAGTATACGAGCAACATAGACTCTCAGTATGCTCATAATGATTACAGCCCAAACTACACTGCCATAAATCAGAAATACACACACAAATAATCAAAACTGTCCCAGAAATGACTTTGGCCTGTGGATTGCGTGTGATCTACACAAGCTTCATGCTGTAAAGCTGTAAAGAAGTCTTCTTGCTCTCTCAATAGGCTGCTACAGTAACCAGACAAGCAACTCAAGCATGTGTAAGTATGTGTAGTGTGTCTTCAAGCAACATTTCCACTTTTTGCTTGTTTTAGGTCAAATTCATATTTAAATTCTACATATTTCTCATTACTTTAGTAGTTTAAATACAAATATAATAATTAAAACATATATTCAGCTCTGGAAAAAAATACGAGACTGATTTTCATAGGTATATGTTTAAGTAAAATGAACATTGTTAAACTACGGACAACATGTGTCTTAAACTCTAAATAAAAATATTGTCATTTAGAGCATTTATTCGCAGAAAATGAGAAATGGCAGAGTTTTCAGGTCTCAAATAATGCAAAGAAAACAAGTTAATATTCATAAAGTTTTAAGAGTTCAGAAATCAATATTTGGTGGAATAACCCTGTTTTTTAATCAGTTTTCATGCTTCTTTTCAAGTCCTCCTCCACCAGTCTTACACACTGCTTTTGGATAACTTTTTCACTCTTGATTATGTTCCAGAGGTTTTCAATTTGGAGAAGAAACTCATCATTTTTAAGTGGTCTCTTTTTTATTTATTTATTTTTTTTCCAGAGTTGTATATAAATTGGCCCATGTTTCTGTCTGGACTGGCTGTAAAAACTTTTGACTGGAATTTGGTTTAAAGCCACAATATTTTCTGTTACTCAGAAACATAAAATTCTGAACGCAATAACTTTGCATACTTAGTTTATATGTTTAATTATAATAATTTTCTGAAGGTTTAAATTGTGGAGGTCAAACTGACCCCAAGAATAAAGGGGTGTTACTAAATTTAAGGATAACAGGAAGGTTATCGCAATAGAGAACTGTAGGTCATGTCTTATCTTGAATGATCTTAAATGGCTATGATGATCTATTGCTTTAATCGCTCCCCTAGTGAATAATATTCAGACTGCTGAACACAGCATTATAATAACCTGCAGACACCCTGATTATCAGTGAACCTGTGAAGGTCAATTTCCAAGAACCTACATTTGAACATTGATTTAGTTTTCATTGATTTTAATCAATTAAATAAAGCCTTCAGTATCAATTTTCACGCTTGTTATATGCTTACAAAGCTTTACAAGATGTACAGGTCTAGAATATTAATGTTAGCTTTAGCATTTGTTTGTTTTCAAAGGGACTTCTTGGGTAAATTCAGGATTAGGAAACTACAACTGAGGCAAATCCACGATTAGAATAGCACTGATGAGGTACATTTGAGACTAAAACTGCACTACTAAAACATTTTTTTCTGGCATGTCTTCTAGGGTGATAAGATAAGGTAAGATAGGATAGCCACAAGAATGAAGGAGTGTTAATAAATTTGAAGCTAAACAGGAAGGTTAGTGTATTAGAGCACTGTAGGTCATGTCGTATCTTGAATGATCTTAAATGGCTATGATGATCTACGGCTTTTAATCGCTCCCCTTGTGAATAATATTCAGACTGCTGAACACAGCATTATATTGACCCGCTGACACCCTAATTATCAGTGAACCTGTGAAGGTCATTAATCAAGGTCATACATTTGAATATTGATTTTAATCAAATCAATGGATTTAATGCAGCCTTTTTCAGCCAACAATTTAGTGAAGATGTATGTATTCTGAAGACAATTATATAAAGCTAACTAGCCATTTAATGCTGTGTGTTAGTGATTTTTATTATGCTTTGTGTGTGTCTTTTTCCCTAGCATGATCCAGAACCATTTTTAAATACTTAATCATAAGTAGTTATATAGTATAGGAGAAAGGGTCAGTGTACGTTTTGGCCATTTGAATTCTTTCAGAAAAAAATAAATAAATAGAAAACAGGAAAGCATCCATTATTCAGTTTTCATATTTATATAGGTACACAGAAAACGTACCAAAATAAAAAAAAACACCCTTTATCTGTTTTCTGATTTTACATATAAAATTGGAATTCGAAATCAATCTGTCCTATTTTACTTCAATTTTCCTCAGAAGTGAAGCAGCTGAAGCCTCTTACTGCGTTTTAGCATCATAAAAGCATGCCATGCCAATCGCCAACAATCCATGCCGATATGGCACTGCAATAATTATTAGTATACTATTACTGCTGTTGTTATTATTATTGTTTTTTTTAATGCTGTTGGCATCCACCCGTGTAATTTAAACAGTTAAAACTAAAATGACACGACTAAATAACAGTATTGTGCTTTGATGTACAAGTATGATAATGATATTCACCACTGCTAGCTAATTCCTGTACAAATGCTAGCTTCTTGCTCCATTTTAAAAATCTAATTTAATGCTTTTTAAGACCTTTTAAAGACCTCAAAAAATATAATTTATTTATTTCTTTAGTAGAAAATATTTTGTTTTATTGGTAATCAAAACTTAACGTTTCTCATTTGTTTTTTTTTGTTTTTTTTACATTTTGTTTCATTTTGATGCAGAACATGTTAGCTATCATTTTAGCTAGCTTGACGCTACTGATAGCTAGCTCTCCGCTAACCCTAGTTCTCTCCCTGATAACTAACCTTAGCTATCTCCCCAGTAACGTCAGCTAGCTTACGGCTAATATTAGCAAACTCTTTTTTTAACCTAAATTCTCTCCCCAGTAACATTAGCTAGCTCACCGGTTAGTTCTCTTCCCAGAAACTCGCCGCTAATGTTATTAATGGCATTAAACGGTATTAAATGTGTGGTTTCCCGCTTTTTTGTTCCTATTTAGAAACGGAAATAGGATAATGGGTGGGTTTCCGCTTTTCTGTGTTCCTATTTAAAAACGGAAATGGGGTAACGTGTGGTTCTCCCGGCCACGAGTTTTCCTGGCTATGCCACACGTCTTTACGTACTTACGTCAAATGTACAGCCTCTAGTTTTACTGAACATGAGCAGCTGGTGGAGCAATAGAGACTTCAGAAGGGAAAACTCAGACCTCAGAAGCTCATTAATAAAAATGATCTTCCATAATAACACCAAAGAAACAAAGGAGTGAAAAGTTCCGAAGCCAAAAAGGAACGTGTTTGAGTCCGCGCTAAAACCAGAAATAGATTCATCCGCTATGAAAGAAGACCGCATCACACCCGCCCAATTTAAAATGATTCTTCCGCATGCTCTGTGCAATTACCCATTCTCCCCAGAGAGGGCCCTAAATTCCCCAAATTCCAAAACTTACAGATATTAGCTTTGAAAACGGAATGGTATAATGTATGGTTTCCCTTTTTATGTGTTCCTGTTTAAAAACGGAATGGGATAACGTGTGATTTCCTTGATTTCTGTGTACCCATTTAAAAATGAAAATCAAATAAAAGGTGCTTTCCCGTTTCTTATTTTTTATTTTAATTAAAATGGAAATCGAATTGCCAAAACGAACATTGACGAGAAGTATTTTAATAAATCAGCACCACAAAGTTCATATATATTTATTCCATTACCTGGCAGCTGGTCCCCAGTCTCAGACACACTCCTCCGGTCCCGGCTCCCTCGCCTTGCTCAGTGGGGTTGAGGTGGCGGCTGAAGCGAGGCAGCGGAATGGCGGGCCGGCTGTCCGGCAGGAACATGTTGGCAGGGGCTGGAATGATTGCAGCGTTGGTGACCTGACCTGTGGGTAACAGAACGTGACAAATCTTCATATTAGATGGACTACAGCAGCCCCTCAATTAATTTAAGTGCCAAGCTGGATTCGCGTGTATCATGCTTTCTCCTGACTGTAAACGCTGGCTCAGGATGATGGATGTTACGGGCCCTGGCTTTACAAGAGGCTGAGACTGGAGTCAATGATGCAGTGTGGAACTACACTCAGACAGGGTTACGCTTTAGTTTAGACTCAAACCATGAATTACTGAACTGCTGTCTCTGTTTTAACTAAATACATTCAGAAAAAAAAAATAAAAACCTGATGCATTCTAAAACATCAGTCAAACTAAAGGCTGACACAAACCTTTATTTTATGATGTAAATTAGGAATACACTAAATATTTGGCTGCTGAAATTATTCAGCCAAAAATGGCAACAAAAAAAAAAATCAGAAATGCCAAAATTTAGCAAAATAAGTAAATAAATAAATTTGACAAAATAAATAATTAGTCGAACAACGGCTCATTTTGTCACATTGCAGTTTGTTTATAATAAAACTTCTAATTAAAAAGTACTATTGAAGTACACCAATTATTAGAATAGCACTGCTAATGTAAATGTTTGACTAAATTTGCATTGCTAAAGTAAATCCACTATCCAAAAATTAGGCCTGCACCGAATATTTGCCATTTGAAATCATTCTGCCAAAATGGAAAAGAAACAGCAATGCCCATTTTCAACTTACTTTGAACAAATAATTCATACCAAACAACAACTAACTCATTTTAAGTCATATTGTAGTTTGATTATCACATGGTTTCTAAGGTAAATTCAGGAATTAAAAAGTATTACTGAAGTAAATCTATTATTAGAATAGCATTGCTGAGGTAAATGTAAGCCTAAATTTGCATCGCTGAAGTAAATCCACAGTTAGAATAGCACTGCAAAAGTAAATACAATATGCTTTGTTGGTATGTCTGCTAGGGTGCTTGCTTTTTATTTTTAAAGCAAGACCAAATACATTTCAGCTGTTTAATTTTTTCAATGGTGAAAAAATTGTCACATTTAATTTTGCCGGTTTGGCCAAAATAAATAATTTGGTGAATTACTGGTTTAAATGGTAAAGTATTCCTTTTCTCAGGACCTTAAGAACATTCCGAAAGAAAACAAAGATACCATATAATATCATAGAGATTGTGTTCAGGTGTGCACCTGATACCTCCCTAAATAGGACATAAGAAGAAATAAATAAATCAGGGAAAAACATTAAGACACAATGATGCATGTTAAAGTGATGATGCACTTACAGATTTTATTTTTTGTTTGTTTATTACTGCCAGTTTGGGCACATATCATGTGATACATGCTAGTAACATGCAAGTCACATATCATCTAAAAATCTGTTCAACTAAATGAAAAAAAAAAAATCTCTCAGATACTGTGTTTAGGAAAAGACGAGGCTCTTTGTTCCAGTCAGAAAGCCAGCACAATGCATCATGCTCTCTCAGCATCAGGCGCTCTGAGATTACGGAACAAAATCCAAATTCCACTGAGATTCCGGCACAGACGGATCCTTTAAAGGATCCCATGGGGAAGACGTCTTATTTCAAAGTCGGCATCAAGAGCGATTCTCAGCGCGCCTCAAAGCAGATCTAATAAAACAGCACCCATGACCTGAGACACACTCTAAAACACACTGCACCTTCATCACTGCAACCTCCATACTGTAAAACTCTGCTAATGATGATGCACTAGGCTGTAACAAGAAAAGAGGTCCTCATCTGAACCCGGATGCCTGAAATTAGTGAGGCCCAAAAAAAAGTTCTGATGGTCTTTTTAGTGCCACGTTCACACTACATGATTAAAGCCCAGTTTTTTAGATCTGTATTTTTTTAAATTGCAGATAAAAGACTCAACATTTGGCTTTGCTGCCATGTCTGATATCTTTTCTGAATTCTATAAACTAGTATTGTGAGAAAGAATTATAGTTAGTGCAGTACAAATCACAACTTTTTAAGCTGTGTAGGTATTTATTAAAATTCCTTGGTCCACAGTGTCATATTTATTGGGAATACATCATGGAATCATTAATCACCAACAGTAAAAAAGCAAAAGTTCACTTCAGTAGTAGTCTCAGTCTTTTGGACCCACAGACACAGGCTTTTCTGCCCATGCACAGACCTTTCTGCCCGTGCACAGACTTTTCTGCCCATGCACAGGCTTGTCTGCCCAGGGACAGACTTTTCTGTTGATGCACAAGTTTTCTGCCCAGACACAGGCTTCAGTAGTAGTCTCAGTCTTTTGGACCCACAGACACAGGCTTTTCTGCCCATGCACAGACTTTTCTGCCTGTGCACAGACTTTTCTGCCCAAGCATAGGCTTTTCTGCCCAAGCACAGGCTTGTCTGCATAAGGAAAGGCATTTCTGCTCAAGCACAGACATAGGCATTCACTTCTGCCCATTCAAAGGCTTCTGCCTAGTCACAGACCTTTGCCGAGCCACAGGCCTCTGTCCAATCAAAGGCCTCTGCCCAGTCATAGGCCTCTGCCCAGTCACAGGCTTCTGCTCAGTAACAGGCTTTTCTGCACAGGGACAGGCTTTTTTGCACAGGGACAGGCTTTTTTGCACAGGGACAGGCTTTTCTGCACAGGGACAGGCTTCTGATCATTCACAGGCTTCTGATAATTTACAGGCTTCTGCCCATCCACAGGCTTCTGCCCATCCACAGGTTTCTGCCCACCCACAGGCATTTTGCCCATCCACAGGCTTTTGTCCAGTCACAGGCTTCTATCCAGTCACAGGCTTCTGTCCAGTCACAGGCTTCTGCCCAGTCACAGGCTTCTGTCCAGTCAGAGGCTTCTGCCCAGTCACAGGCTTTTGTCCAGTCACAGGCTTCTGCCCATTTACAGGCTTCTGCCCATCCACAGGCTTCTGTCCAGTCAGAGGCTTCTGCCCATCCACAGGCTTCTGCCCATTTACAGGCTTCTGCCCATCCACAGGCTTTTGCCCGGTCACAGGCTTCTGCCCATCCACAGGCTTTTGTCCAGTCACAGGCTTCTATCCAGTCACAGGCTTCTGTCCAGTCACAGGCTTCTGCCCAGTCACAGGCTTCTGTCCAGTCAGAGGCTTCTGCCCAGTCACAGGCTTTTGTCCAGTCACAGGCTTCTGCCCATTTACAGGCTTCTGCCCATCCACAGGCTTCTGTCCAGTCAGAGGCTTCTGCCCATCCACAGGCTTCTGCCCATTTACAGGCTTCTGCCCATCCACAGGCTTTTGCCCGGTCACAGGCTTCTGCCCATCCACAGGCTTTTGCCCGGTCACAGGTTTTTGCCCAGTCACAGGCTTCTGCCCAGTCACAGGCTTTTGTCCAGTCACAGGCTTGTCTGCCCATTCACAGGCTTCTGCCCATCTACAGGCTTCTGCCCAGTCACAGGCTTCTGCCCAGTCACAGGTTTCTGCCCATCCACAGGCTTCTGCCATCTACAGGCTTCTGCCCAGTCACAGGCTTCTGCCCAGTCACAGGCTTCTGCCCATCCACAGGCTTCTGCCCAGTCACAGGCTTCTGCCCAGTCACAGGCTTCTGCCCATCCACAGGTTTCTGCCCATCCACAGGCTTCTGTCCAGTCACAGGCTTCTGTCCAGTCAGAGGCTTCTGTCCAGTCACAGGCTTTTGTCCAGTCAGAGGCTTCTGTCCAGTCAGAGGCTTCTGCCCATCCACAGGCTTCCGTTCATTCACAGGCTTCTGCCCCATGACAGGCTTTTGTCCAGTCACAGCCTTCTGCCAATCCACAGGCTTCTGCCAATCCACAGGCTTCTGCCCATCCACAGGCTTCTGCCCATCCACAGGCTTCTGTCCAGTCAGAGGCTTCTGCCCAGTCACAGGCTTTTGTCCAGTCACAGGCTTCTGCCCATCCACAGGCTTCTGCCCATCCACAGACTTCTGCCCATCCACAGGCTTCTGCCCAGTTACAGGCTTTTGTCTAGTCACAGGCTTCTGCCCATCCACAGGCTTCTGCCCATCCACAGGCTTCTGCCCAGTCACAGGCTTTTGTCCAGTCACAGGCTTCTGCCAATCCACAGGCTTCTTTCCAGTCAGAGGCTTCTGCCCATTTACAGGCTTCTGCCCATCCATAGGTTTCTGTCCAGTCAGAGGCTTCTGCCCATCCACAGGTTTCTGTCCAGTCACAGGCTTCTGCCCATTTACAGGCTTCTACCCATTTACAGGCTTCTGCTCATCCATAGTCACAGGCTTCTGCCCAGTCACAGGCATTTGTCCAGTCACAGGCTTCTGCCCATCCACAGGCTTTTGTCCAGTCACAGGCTTCTGCCCATCCACAGGCTTTTGCCCGGTCACAGGTTTTTGCCCAGTCACAGGCTTCTGCCCAGTCACAGGCTTTTGTCCAGTCACAGGCTTGCCTGCCCATTCACAGGCTTCTGCCCATCTACAGGCTTCTGCCCAGTCACAGGCTTCTGCCCATCCACAGGTTTCTGCCCATCCACAGGTTTCTGCCCATCCACAGGCTTCTGCCCATCTACAGGCTTCTGCCCAGTCACAGGTTTCTGCCCAGTCACAGGCTTCTGTCCAGTCACAGGCTTCTGCCCAGTCAGAGGCTTCTGTCCAGTCACAGGCTTTTGTCCAGTCAGAGGCTTCTGTCCAGTCAGAGGCTTCTGCCCATCCACAGGCTTCCATTCATTCACAAGCTTCTGCCCCATGACAGGCTTTTGTCCAGTCACAGCCTTCTGCCAATCCACAGGCTTCTGCCAATCCACAGGCTTCTGCCCATCCACAGGCTTCTACCCATCCACAGGCTTCTGTCCAGTCAGAGGCTTCTGCCCAGTCACAGGTTTTTTCCAGTCACAGGCTTCTGCCCATCCACAGGCTTCTGCCCATCCACAGACTTCTGCCCATCCACAGGCATCTGCCCAGTTACAGGCTTTTGTCTAGTCACAGGCTTCTGCCCATCCACAGGCTTCTGCCCAGTCACAGGCTTCTGCCCAGTCACAGGCTTCTGCCCAGTCACAGGCTTCTGCCCAGTCACAGGCTTTTGTCCAGTCACAGGCTTCTGCCAATCCACAGGCTTCTTTCCAGTCAGAGGCTTCTGCCCATTTACAGGCTTCTGCTCATCCATAGGTTTCTGTCCAGTCAGAGGCTTCTGCCCATCCACAGGTTTCTGTCCAGTCACAGGCTTCTGCCCATTTACAGGCTACTGCCCATTCACAGGCCTCTGTCCACTCACAGGCCTGTTTGCCCAAGGACAGGTTCTACCTATGCAAAGGCTTCTGCCCAGTCACAGGCGTCTTCCCATCTGCAGGCGTCTTCCCATCCGCAGGGTTCTGTGCATCCGCAGGCTTCCGCCCATCCACAGGCTTCTGTCCAGTCACAGTCTTCTGCCCATTCACAGGATTTTCTGCACAGGGACAGGCTTTTCTGCACAGGGACAGGCTTCTGTCCATTCACAGGCTTCTGCCCATTCATTGGATTTTTCATAGTCCCAGGCTTCTACCCAGTCACAGGCTTCTTCATAGGCATTCACAAGCTTAGGCCCAGTCACAGGCCTCTGATCACTCACAAGCGTCTACCAAGGCACAGGCTTCTGAACCCATGCACAGTCTATTTACATGCTTCTGCACAGGGAAAGGCATCTGTCCATTCACCTCAACCGAGCTCAGAACTGGTTCTTGGTGCAGACTAATTTATTCATGATAACTCTTGTTGGCATGCTTTATAATTTGCCATGGCTTTCTGTTATCTCCCCTTGTCTCATCATTTATTCTGATCCTATCTGTTGTACTATCTGGTATCAACCAGATAAGGATTAGTTCTTTTTCTGAGTTTTGGTTCCTCTTGTCTTTCCTCTTGATCTGAGGGATTGCTCCACCATTTGCTGACTCCCTTGGACTGTGTTAAAACATCTGCTTGGAAAAACCTCTATACATATAATTATAAACTGAATTAATGTATTTACTCTTTTACTCTGTTTCTAATGCTTAAGAAAAGGAATTTAATTGAAAGGCACATTAATCGATACTCTGGTGCAACACGGGTTAAAATTAAACTTTAACTGAACTAATATGAAAAATATTAAATACTGCAATCATGTCATCACTGGCACAACGTTCCAGTCCAGAAAAATATATATTAATAAACAACAGCAAAGGGGAAATACATCCTGAAGAGTCTGTGGTCTGTGCTGGAGCTACAGGGAGGTTGTTGGGGGAGGGTGGTCTATCCATCACGCTGAAAGAGACTGGTTCATGCGGCTGACATCAAAAAGCTTTAAATGGACCACATGGGAAACATCTACAGCAGTTAATGCTGCAGACATGCGTCCGCGCCTTTTCTGCATAAGGACGAGGGGAACCATGCAAATAACAAAAATATCAAACAACAACAACAACAACAAAAAACTCAACCCATATCTGCCTCAGCCTGTATCAGTGCCCAAGTGGTCTAATTAGAAAAAAACACCAACAGCAGAACTCAAAGCACTGTCAAATATGGAGATCTAGTCAAAGAAAATCACTCAAATCTAATCTTTTGAAGCAGGATTAAAAAATAAATAAATAAATAAATCCATTTAAATTATAATATTAATAATAAAAAATACAAAAACTCAGTATTACATGACTTTAGTGAGACCTACTTCTTAAGCTGTTGTGTAATTTCTCTGCTATTTCTTTATTTAGGATTCAGTTCTAATGTATTCTAACAAACTAGGATTAATCCCCAATACAAATACACAATGCCCTTTTGAGGAAAAAATAAATAAATAAAGTACAGTACGCTTGGTTTGCGTCTGTATGGATCAATTCTGGTTTGAGTGGTTTCCAGCCAATGAAGATAAATAGGTAGCCAATAATGCACTGGGGAGATGTGAAAGGCGGCCCTGAATAATCTCTGTTGTTCCGTATTGTAGAAAAAAAAAAAATCCTTCATGTCGTTTTACAAAATTACTGTTTGACAGAAGCTCACGTTCATTTATTATGGTTGCGCACTGAGAAGATTCTACACTGTTATTCGATTTATCTTATTTCTTACCCTGACAGATTTTTGCTGCGCAACTCATCCTGCAGTTTTTTTTTAAGATCACAGTAAACGTATATATTAAAGCACCAAACTACATGTAGTCTTTCAGGTCATATTTCCATGTTCCTATGTTGTAATCCACAGCCATACTGATCCACATTCTTGTATTCCTCATTTCTCTAACGCTTGATCCTCCCATTCATTTTCACACAAGCCCAAGCCATAGACTTCCATTTACAGTACAACAGAATATCTTAAATTACGACCACAGTATGAGGCTTATGAGGCTATGCACTCCATTTTAATTCTGGTATTTAAGTAAAAATTACGTAATTAGTCCAAAAATATAACCAGTAAAATGAATATATATTCAATAAATATGTTAAATTGACATATTATATACGGAATTATATACGGATATAAATCGTTGTACCTATTAGGGATGTCCTGATCACTGTTTGATTTTAAATGTCTGCCAATACTAAGTCCCGATCCGATACGTTTGCAATGCAAAAAGGCAAAAAACTAAAATAAAAACAAAAACAAAAGAACACATCTAAGTTGTCCTTTAAGGTTTATTAAATAAAAAAAAAAATTAAAAATGACTAAATGTATAATATATTTCCATTTAATGCATTTGAATTATCTTATTATGCATCTTTTCTTTGAGAAAAAAAAACTAAACTAAAAATGTCACAACAACAATTCTGTCTACTCACAAATTTAAAATCATGATTTGTTTTTAAATGCTGATAGTTTTGAGATTTTAGATTTTTGGGAGGGAGACAGTAATAATAGTGTTTTTCTGGTAACACTTTACTTGCACTCGAGCTCTTTCCTCGATCAGAGGACTGTAGCCTGCTGCTGCTAATCCTGGCTAGCACTGCTGAAGCAGCATTAGCATTAGCTGCTAACTACGCTAAACGTTACCTCTTTCGCTGATCAAAGGTGAGTATAATCAACCTGTAGTCTGTGTGTTTACCGTGTTAAAACAAGTTACATGGGACAAACCACTAGCTAATATCGCTTTGGCTTACAGAAACACTCAGTTCCGAGTTCCTCAGTGTAGCACTGTCGGGTAGCATTTACAAGCACTAGCGGTTAGCTGCTAATGCTAATGCTAATATTGCTGCACCCAATCTTAAGGGAAATCTGAAAATCCAAACTTACTGTAATTGAATGGAAGCACTTGACTGACCCAAATAAACAGTTTTTGGGAGAGAAATCTGTGTAGATTAACATCCAGCACTCGATTGCTTTTTTTTTATTTTATTTTCTTTAAGAACTACAGTTTTGTTTACTTAGCTTAGCTTTAATTAACTTAGTTAATCCCCCACCACCATCACCCAGGTTCAGATCTGCTGAATTAGAAGGAAAACATGGAGACACCCCTGTTCCTTACTAGTGTGAGATAAAGCCTCTCATAATCCAGTGCGCCTTATGTATGAAAATAGACCAGAAAATAGATGTTTATTGATAGTGCCGGCGCTCAGAGGGAGCAAAATTGGCCCTGCTCCCTCCGGGTGGGTAGATGGCGCTCTCTCCCCACATCACTCCAAGGGTGATGTCCACAGCACAGGGGGTCTGTGAGCTGATGTACCGGAGCCGAGTCGCTGTGCTTTCCTCCGAGCATGCTGGCTGCTCGGTAATGCTGCATCAGCAGCAACTCGAAAAGAAGCTGTGGCTGACTTCACATGTATTGAAGGAAGCATGGTGTGTTGGGGCATCACTAGTGATAGGGGGAGTCCTAATAAGTGGGTTGGGTAATTGGCCGTGTAAATTGGGGAGAAAATGGGAAAAATTTGAAAAAAAAAAAAAAAAGTAGTGTTGCACTATTTGTGACGCATCAACACAAGTTCTGCCAAATCAAATTAATTTATTTGCGTATTCGTTGATGCCGATTACTGCAACAACCTGGCACAAACAGTCTTTAAACTGTTAAACTTCACATTCTAACATCTCTGTTACAAACATATTTCTTCATAGGATCAATAGTGGTCATTCTATTGCATCACTGAAAGAACCTTTTGAAGCACCTTCATTTTGGAGGGTGTTTCTGCTTTTGATGTGTTTATTCTGTCTGTTCACTTAAAGGATTTCGACCCGTTCAACAACAGAACAGCAGATCACTGAGCTTTAACTCACACACAACTTCAAACCCATTGAGAGCTCGTGTTGAGAAACGAGTGGGGAAAAAAAATGATAAAAAAAGAAAAACCCGACCACTACAGCTGGTCTGTGGAGAGCGGTGAAGAATGTCTGACATCAGAAAGCGCTGCTGAACATCAGTGTACATCATCCCTGCCTGCGAGCTTCTCGTTCTGACTGCCAGCGTAGAAATAATCTTTCTTTAATAAACACAAATTACACACAAACTCACATCAAACCAAATCAACGAGTCCAGCCAGCAAACCAGTCGCAGAAAATCCCGTAAACCTGTAGCGTTTTTTTTTTTTTTTTTCAGAGCGTCTGATCTGAAGCTCACACCCTGAAACACCTCACAACACACCTTCACACCTGAGGCCAACGAGCCAGGCGTTACAAAACACAGGCATGCAAAGCTGAGTGGCACGACATCAGCTGCTTTAAAAGAGGAGGAGGATTGCACCACCATTTACATCAGTGCAGCTGATGTCAGACATACAGAGCAACTGCAGATGATGTAATCCTTTGGTAAGACAAATGATTTCCCCTCCAAAAACGAAGAAGAAGAAGAAGAAGAAGAAGAAAAAAAAAACACTAGTTTCGCACACAGCTCAAAAAAACAAAGGAACAAAGGAACTTTTGAACTTTCAATGGAAGTCAGTGAGAGATATTTCAATTTGGCCATTCATGCTTCATTTGTGAGACTGTGACATTATATAGAGCATTAAAACTTGGGTATATTATTAGGGATGCATGATAATATCAGGATGTCCGAGTTCGAGTAATTTGATTTTGAGCATCTGCCAAAATAGAGTCCCAATCCGATGCAAAAAGGCAAAAAAAAAAGAAAGAAAAAAAGAAAAAGAAAAACATATTCAAGTTGTCTCTTAAGGTTTTTTTATAGAAATTTTTAATTATAAAAAAATAAAAAATAATAAAAAAAAGTATTTTTAACACAAAATAAACTAATACCAAATGTCCATATTAATGATAATTTTCATTTAAATATGCATCTTTTCTTAAATAAACAAACTAAAAAAATGTCACAACAACAATTCTTTGTATTCATAATTAAAATCATGATTTATTTTTTAAAATACTGATTGTTTTGTGATAGATTTTTTTTTTGTGATAGAATAGTGTGGTGTGGTTTAGGACTGGCAGACTAAATTATATAATATCTATATTACACTACAGTGAAGTTTTGACTTTTCACATTAGAACATTGTAAATGTTTTGAGTTGACATGGTGTGTGGACAGTTTCTGGTCTTCCTTTCCTGGGGTGGTACTGATGAGTGCCAGTTTCATCATAATGTTTTTTTTTGAGACTAAACTTGAGGATACTTTCAAAGTTCTTGATTTTTTTCAGATTGACTGACTTAAGTCAATTACTGACTTAAGTAGTTCTTGCCATAATATGTATTAGAACATGACTCAAATAGAGCTATTGACTCTATACCAACTCTACATCTTTACAACTTTACAACTGATGCTCTTAAACACATTAAGAGGGAAATAACTTCAAGCAATGAACTAAAAATCATTGCAGGTGACTCTACCTCATAAAGCTGACTTAGCAAATACCAAGATGTGAAAAAGCTGTCATATCTAAGGAAGAGGTGCTTAGTTTGAAGAATCTAAAAAATTCAACATAATCTGGTTTGTTTAACACTTTTTTTGTTTACATATGTTTTACTTCATAGTTTGCATGACTTCTGTTTTAATCTACAATGCAGAACATTTTAAAGTAATACAACTTTTGACTGCTACTGTATATTAGAATCCTATTGATTTTGTGAAAAACTGGGCATCATCAACTTCAAACAAGGATTAACTCTGCATTATGCACTTTTTTGTGTTCAGTTTTTTTCCTATTAATAATTGAAAATATTCCTCAAATATAAAACATTATTCCAGAGTGCCTACTTTTTAAGTGACCACTTTTTTTGGTGCATTAAAAATAAAAAATTCATGTCGAGCACTTACGTCTATCAAAGTCTTAAAAAGTTCATGTGGAGTGAGCATCCAACCATGTATATAAAGCTTAGTCATCTATTTAAAAAAGCATTTGCATTAAATAGTTTTTTTTGTGCTTAAAATCATAGCATTTCAGAAAAACAATAACTTTCAAGCAGCAAAGCAGCAATGTAAATGACGGTCTTGCTCTTTAATTAGTTACATAATTAAACCTTTGAAACAGAAGATTAAAAATAAGATATAATCAACAAAATTTCTTGTACTGTATTTGTTTGCACTATAAGGCGAACTTGATTATAAGGCGCAATTATCAATTAACGTCTACTTTCTGGTCTATTTTCATAGATAAGGTGTACCGGCGCATTATGTTAGATAAGGTGTATAAGGCGCATTATGTGACACTAATAAGGAACAGGGGTGTTGCCATTTTTTCTTTCTATTCCAGTCGTCAAACGAGCGCTGGATGTTAATCTACACAGATTTCTCTCCTGAAAACTCTCCTTATTTGGGTGAGTAAAGCGCTTCAGTTTATTTATAGTAACCTTAGATTTCCAGATTTTCACTAAGGCTGGGTGCAGCAGCATTAGCATTATCAGCTAAACTGAGGAAACCCTGAGTGTTCTGGTAAGCCAGGCCGATATTAGCTAGCGTTTTTTTCCCCACGTAGGTTGTTTTGGCAAAGATGCAGACTACTGTCTGAGAACACTCACCTCTAGCTGTGCTAGCCAGGGTTAGCAGCAGGCTACAGGCTGATAATTCTCACCTCTGAACGGCAAAAGAGCTAGTGCTTATCGCCATTAGCGAGTAATGCTAATACTGCCTCAGTTTTGAGCCTCAGTGCTGGAGAACTAAACTGAAACTCCTGTATAACTCTGCACTTGAGCAGAGTGGCTATACTGCTCCTTACAACCTGATGGCTGGTAAAATTCATACATAAGGTGCACTGACGAAAATTTAATTTTGGGAATATTAAAGGCATATTAATATTAAGTGCACCTTAAAGCTTCACTAGGTAGGATTGAGATTTTGTGCTCGTGGGCTCCCCCTCCAGTTGCAGAGTGTAATAAATGTTTCAGGCGGATTAGTTTCTCTTTCTCGTTTTCTGGCTTTCACAGATATATTCGGTCTCTTACCAGCTTCTGCCAGAGTGTCTGTATGTTAGTTTGTAAAGAATGAACCAGCGGTCCTTGTAGATCTGTTAGAACTAAAGGTCGGAAAGCAGGTCGCAGTTCTCGCGAGCGTTGGTCGCGGCCGCCTCGGAAAACTTACAGAGTCTGGTTTGAGCTCAGAGGAGCTCCGGCACAGACACGAGAGCACCGCTATTCCTCCTATTACACCTCAATGCAGCGCTGCAGTGAGTTTCAAGCTGTAATTTTACTTCTTTAAAAAGAAAAAAAATCAAGGAAATCCTACCTAGTGCTGCTTTAAGAGTTTGAAAAATATGGCATGCACAAAAACTTCCAATTGTCAATTTGGAAACAATTTGTACTGAAATGCACAAAAATAATTAAGCTGTTAACTCAGTACTAGAAGGCTCGGGTGCAACGCCAGGGAAAGTTGTGTGGTTAGACTGAAGTCTCGCTGGCTTTGAGGTTCCTAGTCCCGTTCCCTGATGATCTGATGCTCTGCTTTTCAGAAACGTACAAAACACCAGACACGACCGACTGATTCCCCTCAAGACTTTTGAGTTTTTATTTCTTTTTTAAAGACACTTGGCTTTTCAGTTCAGCTAAACAGCGCAGTGAGGAGCTTTCTCGCAGGCTTTGGCGAAGTCTGGCTGAAATTAAATCTGGGCTGCAGTCGGAGCAGTCAGGAACAAGGCTGATGTTCTGGGGCTGTAAAGCTGCAGGTGGAAGGTTTTCTGGAGTGAGTGGAAGAGACGTAGGACGCGAGCTATGGGACACTAATGGATTGGTTTAGAAGACAGCAGGGAAATTGGGATGAGGCAGCCTCTCGCAATATACATCAGGAGGGCTTAAATTCAATTAGGGTCTCGGGGCCTGGTTTAAGGACCTGATTCCGAAAAACATGATGCCGGGGACATGATAGGAACGGCTGAAATTGAATATATATATAGAGGATATATATCCAAAGCGAGAGCTATGCTCTACACAGAGGCGGCGGCTGCGTTCCCGGAGACACGGCGTAACAGCATTAAGCTTAAATGTCAACGTCTTGGATCAAGATTAAGTGCAGATTGTGCTAGAAATGGAAAATGTAGCGAAACTGAAGCCATCCGAATCCTGACTCATCCCTAAAAAACAGGTTTATATACATTTGCTAAGCGATTTCTCCTCAACGTGCTCCTTTGAAGGCAGCTGGGAATGCAGGACAGACGCAGAGCAAAGAGAGGCAGATTTGCCTTCATATGTTGATTGAAGCTACGGTCTGCAAAAGCCACCGGATATTTCCTCATTATCAGGCTTCGAAATAGGCAGGGCCGATTCCTCATCAGCACCCCGAGCTGCATGCCAGAACCATTTCACGGCAAGGGGAGGTTCGAATTAAAGAAAAAACATGTGGGTGTTGATTTAACGCAAGAGAACCTGCAGATGATAACCCCCGACCGTAAAAAAAAAAGAAAAGCTCCTGGTTCGATATGGTGAGAGAGAGAGAGAGAGCAATAAGAACATTTAGCTTGGGGAGCATGTGGTAGTCACTCATGCTGATATATTAGTTGGGCAACAGACACCAAAAACTGTGGACAGGGACTACACGTCTGTTCGGCTCAGCTGCCAGCCAGCTCGAGAACTTGCTCTCTGCGCCGTAAAACGCCTTGAATGAGCTTGAATTCCATTTCATGGGTCATTCCACGGGTCAGCCGAGCCAGACGTGGAACACAAGACGCTGCAGAGCAGGGCAGTTCTGAGGACGGTAGGAATGAACACACTCAGTGTCTGGAAACAGGTGTGGGGTCGGGTGAATCATGAAGAGCTGCTGGAATCAACAGGTCTAAAGCCTGGACACATTAGACACGAGAGAGCTTTCACAACTACCTTGTTTCTTCTGGACCTTCAGACTTGAATGAAGAGTTCAGTCTAAACCAGTATAACAGGTGTGAAAGGTATCACAAACCCCCGTCCAAACCAAATGACCAACATTTTGTCAGGTTCCAGATCAACACATGCAGTCAGGCAGAATTCAGCAAAAACACCTGGCAACTTGCTGGCGTCCTCCTACAAACCACTGTGATGCACACATAAATGCAAGTTTATAAAAATCTATATCATGATAATAGCAGTATTCTGTCTTTAAAGTAGTACATTTCAGTGGCATAAAAAAAAAGTATTTGCCCCTAAGAGATTTTTTCTGTTTTTGCCGTTTTGTCATACTTTACAAACTTTAATTTTACACAAATATAACCTGACCTCATTTATTAAATCACACCTTTTGAAAAGTTGAGTTCTATTCCAATACTAACCACAACCAGGCCTGATTACTGAAACTGATTACTACCACACCTGTTAATCAGACCTGAAATCAAGAAATCATTTCATAAAAACTGTCTGACAACATGAAGCAGCTAACATATTTCCAAAAGTAACACAATGCTAAAAATTGGTTACAATTAAAAAAAGGTTACAAAGTCATTTCTAAGGCTTTGGGAATACAGAGAACCACAGTGAGAGCTATTATTCACAAATGAAAAACCATGAAACACTGGTAAACCTTCCCAGGAGTGGCTGGCCGACCAAAGTTACTCCAAAAGGGCATGGACAACTCATCCAGGAGGTCACAAAAGAACCCAGAACAATAAAAGGACAGTGTTCATGATTTAATAATAAGAAAGAGACCGGTTGAAAATGGTCTTGATGGGAGAGTTTAAGGATAAAAAACACTGCTGACCATCTCACATTTGCCAAAAAACATCTTGATGTTCCCCAGGACATTGGGTAAATATTCTTTGGACTCAGATGATAAAAGTGGAACTTTCTGGAAGGTGTGCGTCCCGTTGCAACTTGTGAAAACTAAGACATAAATTCAGATCATCGGAAAAATATCAATAAAGAAAAAAAGCAAAAACAAAAGAAATCTGTAGGGTGAATGAAGACTAATATCTAGAGGTTGTGAAGTCTAGAACACTAAGCAGCGTTTTGTTTCCCTATAGAACCATAGAAAAGAACAAAAGCACCACTGAGAACAACAAACAGAGAAATTCAATTTCTGTTTAAAAGTTTTGTTTCATCACAGCAGTTCTGTCTGCGCCGCACCCTCCAGAGGGAGCCAGACTGTAATATAATGCTTAAAATAGGTAATAATTACACAATATTCATGTGCATTACTGCCTCCTCAGTGGGCACACAGCATTAAAGCAATTTATTAAGCAATGAGGCGAACTCATTCATATTTGAAATTCTGTTTGAGTTGGTTTAGCTAAAGGCTTTAAACGTCTAATTCCACACTGCAAAATGCCTATTCATGAAAAACACATCAGAAAAAAAAAGAAAAAAAATTAGCATCAGCCACACAGTCATGTGCTGGAGGTAACCGGGGACTGGAAGAATCCCATTGGCATTCATTTGTATGCCAGAGCATTTCTGGCATTCAGCAAGTTTGAATTTTGCTGGATTGTTATTTTCATAATATTAAGAAAATGAAGAAGAAAGGGGGGGGGGGGGAAGGGAAGGGGGGGGGGGGGTAAATGGAAATGCAGTAAAAATGTTTAATAAGAAAGAACAGTTTATAATCCCACCAAGCCCATCAATATGTCAAGCATGTAGCTTCCCACTGCCTGCATCGTGTTCCCACAAACTGTGAATAAAGACCCCGTTTTTGAAGAATCCAGTTGTGTCCCAATTTCTGTTTGTCTTCCGGTTGACAAGGGAATTGAATAATGCATTTGCATCGCGGGGAATCCTAAGTAGAACACGTTCGGTCTGACTGGGTGTCGGAGAGAGTGTGAGACAGAGAGGAAGAAAAAGTTAGAGAAGCTTATGTTTATGGGCCTCTGTTCCACTGCAGGGCCAAATGCTTTGTTGCACTGGTCCAGGCTGGAGTGGTCTTTTTTATATTTGCTGTAGTGCTAAAACCGGACCAAAAACTGTACAGAATTGAGCATAGCATAGTGCACTGTGTCTTGAAATGATCGTGAGACAGTTGCTGTTGTTGGACGTGTCAAATTTTACACTGCTGATGTGATTTCACAGGGTTACTGAAGCATACATACTAACTAACTGCAAAAAGGGGAGCATTAGCCTCATCACACAGCATTTTAGCATGCTGGCTACCATTCCCAAAACATGGTGGCACGGCAGCACGAGACAAGATGAGGTGACACGACACAATGAGACAAGACGAGACAGGACAAGACAAGAGATGATGAGACGAGACAAGACAAGACACGGAACATGATGAGACGACAAGACGAGACGAGATATAACAAGAAAAGACATGACAATAATATGTGGCAAGACAAGACAATATGAGACGACAAGGCGAGATGAGATATAACAAGACAAGACACGACAACACGATATGACAAGACTCAACGGGACAAGACGAGACGAGACACAATGAGACGAAAGGACAAGACGAGATATAACAAGGCAAGACACGACAACATGATATAACAAGACACAACGAGACAAGACGAGACGAGACACAATGAGACGACAAAACGGGAAGAGATATAACAAGACAAGACACGACAACACAATATGACAAGACACAACGGGACAAGACAAGACGAGACACAATGAAACGACAAGATGAGATATAACAAGACAAGACATGACAACACGATATGATAAGACACAACGAGACAAGATGTGACGAGACACAATGAGACGACGAGAGGAGACGTGACAAGACGCAACACGACAAGACGAGACACAACACGACACAATGAGACACAATGAGACGACGAGAGGAGCACGACAAGACAC
This sequence comes from Astyanax mexicanus, assembly GCF_023375975.1. NCBI lineage: Eukaryota > Metazoa > Chordata > Actinopteri > Characiformes > Acestrorhamphidae > Astyanax > Astyanax mexicanus. The sequence continues at coordinate 17,914,402 of NC_064423.1, read as the reverse complement.
AACGAGACAAGACGAGACGAGACACAATGAGATGACAAGATGAGACGAGATATAACAAGACTAGACACGACAACATGATATGACAAAACACGACGAGACAAGACAAGATGAGACAATGAGACGACAAGACGAGACGAGATATAACAAGGCAAGACACGACAACATGATATAACAAGACACAACGAGACAAAACGAGACCAGACGAGACACAATGAGACAACAAAACGGGACGAGATATAACAAGACAAGACACGACAACACGATATGACAAGACACAACGAGACAAGACAAGCTGAGACACAATGAGACGACGAGAGGAGACACGACAAGACAAGACACGCATAGTGACGATACTGGTGCTGTAAGCAAAGATGGAATTTAGGCTATATTTTAAACCAGGGGTTGAACTATAATGATCGATAATTAAAAATCAAAAAATCTGAAATGTGTTTAGATTCCTCTCCCGTCTCTCCGTCACATTTGGCTTCCGTCTGTTATCGTTTTTCCGCCCGTTCTTGGGCTCCCCATCTCCTCATCTCTTTTCTCGGTCATGTCCCAATTCACTACACGGGACAACGGAAGCTGTGTAAAAGTTGTTGGCGCATCTCTTTTTAAAGTCTATTGTTTAAAATGTTCAGCTGTTTTTCTGCTAATAAAGTCAGATTTCTTAGTAAGTAATCAAAGCCTTGTAAAATAGTAATCAAAGCCTTAATTTAAAGCTTTAATGTTTGATGTTATATGTACTCCTAACAGTACAGTAATACACAAACCTATATTTAAGCTCAGTCGTGAAAAAAAGATATATATAAATAAATAAATAATAATAAAAAAAGACAGTGATGTGCATTGTTGACCATAGTGTCCAGCACTACCCTCTGTGTGTTCAGAACCATAAAATGTCCTTTAATGAAAGAGCAGACTATAATGTTTGCTATGAAGCTAGTGGAGCCAACAGGTTGCCGCTTCACTTTCCAGTAAATGAACAACTCCTGCAGCTTAACAGTTGAGGATGTCATAAATAATAAAGCTGAACACAGCGAGATAAAGACCACTCCAGTGCTGGTCTAATTCACAAGGCCAAGGAACTTAACACCAATCAAGCGAGACGTAAACAGAAAGCCAATTCTGGGCGGCGTCCTCAGCCCTCTGCACGGCCTGGAACAGGGCTCTCGTCTTTCAACCCGCGCTCGGGAGCAATAACTGCTGGAAATTGCTTCAATTACGAGCTAAGGATTTTCAATACGGCCGCAATGTGATTTATTACGCTCCGCTTTCATTCCGGGCTGCGCCGAGGCTGAGAACGAGAACGAGAGCAGGAATAAAAACAGGAGCGCACCTGAGTTAAGCAAACAAACGCCCGGAACGCCGGGGCTGCTCGAACGGCTGCGGCCGCGAGTAGCCCAAGTGTATTTATTCCTTGTTGCAGACGATCAGTGCGGGCTAATTATCTCTCACTCAATTACAGCTATCGATTCCACCCCCTGCAAGCTGGCTCCTACTACTGGAATTACACTAATGGTCCGGGCCACTCCGAGCCTAACACACGCTCATAAATCGCAGAAGTGCTGCCAGCCAGGGTCACGGAAACGCGGCGGAATGAAACGACGGGGAGAGCCGTCGCCGAGCGAAGTGGGCCTGTCGCTGCCTCTGCCAACACAATGCAGATACAGCCTCTTGGCACAACTTCCTCCTGGAGGGAGGGGGGTGGAGGGGGGTATGAAAGCTACTTTAGTGAACTCCGTCAAGAATACAACGAGAAGGGGCGCCGAGTGGTCCAGCGGTCTAATGCGCTGCCACTATGAGCGGGAGGTCGCAGGTTCGAACCCCCGCTCATGCAGCTTTGCCATCAGCTGCCGGTGCTTAGAGGGAGCACAATTGGCTCTGCTCCCTCCGGGGGGGTAGATGGCGCTCTCTCCCCATCACACTTCAGGTGGCGCTGGGCGGCACGAGGCGTCTGTGAGTGAATGAATCGGAACCTGGCCGCTGTGCTTTCCTCCGAGCGCGCTAGCTGCTCAGGCAGTGATTCATCCGCAGCAGCTCGAAGAATGATTGACTTCACACGTGTCGGAGGAGGCGTGTGCTCGTCCGCATCCTCCAAGGGTCACGGGCGTCACCAGTGATGGGGACGCACAAAGGGGTGGGACAATTGGATATCCAAATTGGGAGAAAAATGGGGAAAAAGTCTGGGAAAAAAAAAAAAAAAAGAAACCCCTGCCAGACCGAGATCTCTCGCACACCAAACACAGAGGTGCTCTAATCCTGCCGAACTGATTAGCGTAGCATCTTCCAAAACGGATTTCACTTCTTATTATGCAGCGCTGTTAGTCTACATTTCACATCAACACAGCCTTTATTTCCAAGAGATCCCTCACTTACAGTTATACCTTAGGGGTATAAAACCCTCAGACCCTCAAACTCCACAAATCTCATCAATCTTAGTCATAAAAGGCTCTCCTGATGACCTCTGGGCCCAGCTAAACCTCGGCAACCTCCTCGTGGAATTAAGCAGAGCTGCTAGACTTGCTAGAGCAGTTTGGTGAAAGAATATTGCAGTAAATCCATTTTTTATCACTCCAGAGTACTGGGTTCAACTTTAGAATTTACTACCCTGCTTTAAATAAGAAACTGACACAGTTTCTGACAACTGACACTTTAGAATTTACTACCCTGCTTTAAATAAGAAACTGACACAGTGTACAGAATAGGGGTGAGCGATATGGCCCCAAAATTAAATCACAATATTTCATGGTATTTCGGGATAACGATACTCGTGGCGATATGACAAAATAAAATATGACCATATTTCAACAGGGTTCGTGCACGCTTTAACCAACACATTTCCATGATTTTTTTTTTTTCATAACTTTTCCATGCCTTCAAGGCAAATTTTTATGAGCATACGATTTTTAAAACACCAGCGCAGACATGGACAATAAAACCAAAAATCAACTAAAACTATCATTAAAACTGATAGAACTAAAGAAGAATACTGCAGTAAATCCAGTTTTATAACTCCAGAGCTCTTTGATTTTTATCATGATTTAATTGTAAATGAGATTGGTATATTATTGCTTTTATAGTAAAAGTAAAGTGTCACAAAAGGACAAATGTTTAGATATGACAGATATTTGTATGCTCTTTTCACACTAAGAATGATAGGATTTCGGCTCTTGCTCATGAATATTCATACATGCAAATATAAAGCCTCTGATTGGCTAACTGCACTGTGACACCAGGAGGCAGCAAGACGGACAACAGTTTTTTAAACTTTTTTAAAAAGACATTTTTACACTAATAACACGTCTTTGCACTGTCATATGTTACTTTGTAACATGTGTAAAGCCCTGCTAAGGGCAGTTTAGCCACTGACCTAGTTTTAGGGTCTCTGTAAAACACCAAATCCACCGGAGATCCTATGTAAACTCAGAGGAGCCACAGCAAGGTCGCCCAGGCAGTTAGAACAAAACCCCAGGATGGATTTTTACTTTTAACTAGTGTAAACAGAATTGTTCTAAACATAGACCTACCTACCTTAATTAAAAATCAACACTCAAACTGTTCGTTGATGCAGCCAGAGTACCGACTCTTCTGTTTCTGATTTTCAGTTTTCTTTAAATCTATTGTTCCAGAATTAACCAATCAAAATTCTGCTGCAAAAGGCTGCTGGGGACCCTGTACACATGACATAGTGTACAGAATACGGTGCTTTTACGTTAGACAAGCCAAATGAGTTTTGCGAACAAAGATATACAAGCACGCTTGGAGAAACAGTGAAACTGCTCTTTATGAAAACAACCCCTTGGCAACTATTAAGCATGGGGGCAGTTGTATTATGCATTAGGGCTGTTTTGCTGCCAGTGGCACAGGCAAATTTGCATGTTTGTAGGGAAAAAAAGAATTGATTCCACAAAATACCACCAAATCCTGGATACAAATGTCAAACCCTCTGTTTAAAAAAAAAAAAAAAAAAAAAAAAAAAAGCTAGAGCTGAAAAGATGCTGGCTTCTCCAACAGGATCACGATCCAAAATACACCATAAAATCCCCCATGAGCTACCTGAAGAGACACTGATCTAAGTGTTTGGAATGGCCCACACAGTCCTTTGACCTAAATGTCATAGATAATCCCAGAATAGACCTTAAAACCTGCTGTGCAGAAAGATGACCCAAGAATATCTCAGAACCGGATGCCTTTGGTAAAGAAGAGTGTGAAATATTCCAACTGGAAGAACTGAAAGACTTTAGGTCTATGCAAAACTCTGCAATGTGTCAAAAATGTACCAGTCCATTAAAAAAAAAAATTGAATATCATTGAAAAGCTACTTTATTTAATTAATTCAGTTTATAAATGTGCTGCATCATGTGGCACATATTATATTGATGTATTATATACAGGGTGATCTATTTTAAGCGATTATTTCTTTTATTGTGGATGTTTATGCCTTACAGCCAATGAAAACCCAAAAATCAGTCTGTCAGAAAATTAGAATATTATATATAAGACCAATTGGTACTTTTGGCAATGTTGGCAGTGTGCCAAGTCCTGCTGGAAAATGAAATCACCAGCAGATGACATGATTCTCCAAACCAATTACTGATTGTAGAAACTTCACACTAGACCTCAAGCTGCTTGGACAGTGCTCTCTCCACTCTTCCTCCAGACTCTGGTCCATTAATTTCCAAATAAAATGCAAAATTTACTGATAATCAGTGATGGTTTGGAGAGACATGTCATCTGCTGCTGTTGGTAAAGCCTGTTCAACTCAACAACTTGAATGAAGTGAACTGTCTTAACATAAATATTAGCATGTTTTGGATATTTGACTGGTTGTCCTTTACAATTAGTTGGTTATTTATCTATGCATCAATACTATCTGCCCTGAGGACTATTATTCTGAAATTAGCATGTTTGCTAACCTGCTGTTCTATGCTTTATATCACAGGTTATCCAGGTTAACAGCCAGACTCAGTCACTCTGTGGCTTCAGCAGTGTAGAGTTGTGTTGAGTATTCTGAGCTGGATTACTCACTGATAGTTGATGACAGATTGATGAATCATCCTGTTTTTTTTACAAAATGTGTTTGATCTGTTTTTTTTTTAAGTTATGAAGCCTAGAATATTGGATTATTCACAATGCCAACAGCTGGTCTCTGCATGTTTTAGATGGTTTAGCTGCAATGCTAACTTTTTATGCTAAGTTTTTCTGAGCTGGATTGCTAGCTTACAGTTGATGACAGGTCAAAACCACTGGTTAGATAGAATTAACAGGAAAGTATTGCTGTTTGATTTGATATAAATTCTGTGTGTATGTGGTTTATCATGGTTTTCAGCTATGAAGCTTGGAATATGGCCTGACATGTAGGCCTTGGGCGGGTTCTAAGCAATACAGAAAGACAAAAAATGAGTACTGAATTGTTATTAAAACAAATTCTAGCACAATTTATATATATTGATCTTATCTTATTATTGTCCAGCCCTAAGATATTCTTGGGCAAAACCCCCTTTTAGCTCTGCTTGAGTGAAAGATGATAAAAAAAGATGCTAAAAAGTTTTACTGATAAAAATATCCTATTAAGTCTCAGTCTCAGGCTTTTGAGGAACTATACCACCTATACCATTTCTATCAAATGTCAATCACACAATGAAGCCAACGTTTTCACTAAAATCTGAACACACACAAACACACACACATCTGGTATGACCGTACCGCAGTATCCAGACACATACACACCCACATCTTTTTTGGGTCTTTGTACCAAAGACTAAAAGAAGGAGTCGGTATCAGATACTGTGCCTCCAATCTGAGGAGCAGAAAGTAAGAGGAGATGAGAGAGGAACTGGTCTGACATCTCCATCAAGTCTTTGGTTATCTCAGAGTCTTCTCCACACTCGCAGTTCCGGCTCCGCCGCTGCCTTAAGTCAGTCGGGGTGAAGGGATTAGACGGGGTGTGCTTAATTGAGACAGCAATCGGCTGTGTAATTAACACAGGGGTCAACAACATAGGCAGCCCCTTCTGACATCAGACCACAGCTTCCTGATTGTCTGAGCGTGAACGCAGCCGATAATGAACGTCGTCTCCTCACTGAGGCGCTCTGCTCGCCGCCCCGTGGAATCGGCAGCTGTGTTCTTAACTGCGGAACGATTAGGAGTTCATCACTGGCGCTACGGAGGACAATACGGAAAGGACAGTTGCAAATTAGAGACAGAGACAGAGATTCTGGAAAGGTTTTCATTTCAGGAGGCCACATGAAATGTACATGAAGCTTAAACTTTCCTTAAAAGTTCACATATAAACTACTTATGAATTTTATTTTTTTCTTACTGGCAGATTAGCCCATGCAGTGCCAGTTAAAAAAATGTTATTAATTTGACCTTTAGAGGGGCATCGAGTGGTCCAGCAAGCTACCACGCTGCCACTATGTTCGGGAGATTGCTGGTTCGAATCCCAGTCATGCAGCTTGCCATCAGCTGCCAGAGGCCCGAAAGAGCACACTCTCTCTGGGTGGGTAGATGGCGCTCTCTCGATGTATTCTGAACTGGATTACTCACTGATAGTTAATCAACGACAGATCAATAAGTCATATTGTTTGTAACGAAATGTGTTTAGTCTCTGTGCACTGATCTGGTTGGTTGGTGGATAACTCATGATGCCAACAGTTGGTCTCTGCATGTTTCGGACAGTTCAGATGGCATGCTAACTTTTTTCTAACGTTTTTCTGAGCTGGATTACTAGCTTACAGTTGATGACAGGTCAAAACCACTGTTTAGATAGAATTAATAGGAAAGTATTGCGGTTTGATTTGATATAAATTCTATGTGTATGTGGTTTATGTTGCCTGGCATGTAACTGCTAGTTCAGTGTAGGCCTCGGGCGGGTTCTGAGCAATACTGAAAGAAAAAAAAAAAAGAGTTCAAAATCATATCGAATTGTTATTAAAATAAATGTTACCACAATATATACATTGATATATAATTACTGTCCAGCCCCAAGAAAGTCTTGGCCGAAACGCCTTTTTAGCACCGCTTGTGTGAAAATACTGTTTGCTCACTCCACATCACTCCAAAGGGTGATGTCGATCAGCACAAGGCTGCACCTGTGAGCTGATGTATCGGAACCAAGTTGCTGCGCTTTCCTCCAAGCACGCTGTGATGCTAAGAGTTCGAAAAGAGGCGGTGGCTGACTTCACATATATCGGAGGAGGCATGTGCTAGTCTTCACCCTCCTTGTGTTGTGACATCACTAGTGGTAGGGGGATATATAGCTAGCTAAATTGTGGGAAAAAATGAGAGAAAATTAGAAATAAAATAGAAAGCATAGAATCCGAAAAACCAAGAGATATTAGGGGTTGGAGAAAATATCTATATCATGATATATATCATCATATCGTATCATTTTACTTTGCAGTACTCTATCGATACAATCAAATATCAATATAATTATTGAAACAAAGATGAAAGAAAGATACTGAGAAAGCAGGAGGTCACAATATTATGACTGTGCTGTGTATTATATGCAAAGAATTATTTCATTTTTCACTTTTTCTTTCTTATTATTCAAGAGAAGGTCAAATAAACCCTCCGTTTTTAACAGAATTTGATGGGTGAGACTTTTTGGGGTGTTACAGGTGCAGCCTGATTAATCATAAGGCATATAAAAGGTTATAAAGCGGTCATATAAAAATGAATTATGTCTTTCAGGGACATAAACCCACACAGGCGTTATAAGTGGACATCAGGGAACGTATATATATATATTAATAAAAAACAAGACGATAAGACAGAAGTTATTGGTTATTGGTCCCTTAGGTATCATAACTCAACTCCATACAAATATGACAGAGTGAGTATAAAACGACATCAACTCAAACCCAGACAGCTTTTAAACTGAGACTAAAGGGAGTAAACAATTTCAGCTCTCTGAGATATTTTCATACACATTAAAAAAATAATAAAATAAAACACAGCTACCAGTTTATTCATTTGGTTGTTTGGGTTGTGCTTGCTGCTCCACTGCACGTGAGCCCAGCTACGGGTCTTAATGAAGACAGATAAAAGGGAGTGGGGGGGGGGGCTGGGGGCTGGGGGGAGATCAGCATCGTCTGGGGAGGAGGCGTGAAACTGGACTTAATTGCCTTCATGATCAAGTGCCACACAGAGACCGCCGGTAACCCTGCCCCAAAACACGGCGAGGCCCGGATACCTCCACCTCCTGTACTCCTCTTTCTGTTTAATTACCGGCGGCTTAGCGTGGCCAGATCAGCCGAGGGCAGATCAGGGGAATGTTCAGGAGACGGCGGCAGGAGGGGCTGGATTCTGACAGGTTAAGTCAGAGCCTCAGATGAAAGAGCCCAAGAGACATACGAATGGAAAAGATACTTTTTGTCCAAATGGAAAGCTTCTCCCGCGAGCAGTTCAAAGGGTTCACTGTTCAAGCAGGTAATATGGATTGAAAACTTCAAAAATAAAAAATAAAAGTGTTGGGCAAAAATTGATCCCCAAAGATGAAAATGGACGAATTTACACCTAGCATGTGGGTGATGTTTGTAATTTGTAAGCAAATTGAAATTAAAAGCTGAATTCAATTTCTCAACCTTCCCAGGAGTGACAAGCCCACCAAAATTATTCCAAAAGGGCATGGACAACTCATCCAGGAGGTCGCCAAAGATCTTAAAACTGCAGTTCTAAAGCAAATTTAAATTAAAAGCGTAATTCAATTTCTTAACCTTTCCAGTAGTAACAAGCCTACCGAAATTATTCCAAAAGGGCATGGACCACTGATCCAGGAGGTTCCCAAAGAATCCAGAACATGTAAAGAACTGCAAGTCTCACTTGCCCCAGTTAAGTGAGTTAAAGACTTGACAAAACTGGTATCGATAGGAGAGTTCCAAGGCAAAAAAAAAACAAAACATGAAGACCTGTCAGTGATTAGGGTTGCAGTGTTAATACAGGTAAAAATCGATTCCCAATAATAAAAAGGAAGGAATTCACACTTAGCATGTGGGTAATGTTTGTAATCACATTGAAACTCTAAGCTGAGTTCAATTTCACAACCTTTCCAGTAGTAACGGGCCTACCAAAATTATTCCAAAAGGGCATGGACAACTCATCCAGGAGGTCCCTAAAGGACCCAGAACAACTAAAGATCTGCATGTCTAACTTGCCTTAGTTAGGGTCTGTGTTAATGATTGATGGATTGATGGATTGATGGATGGATGGATGGATGGATGGATGGATTTTACACCTAGCATGTGGGTGATGTTTATAACCTGTAAGCAAGTTCTTTACAGGAGTGAAGAGCCTACTGAAATTACTCAAAAAGGGCATGAACAACTCATCCTGGAGGTCCCAAAAGAACCCAGACCTACAGGTCTCACTCGACTGCAAAAATAAATAGTGTTGACCAAAAATCAATCTCCAAAGATGAAAATATATGATTTTACACCTGGCATGTGAGTGACAGGCCTATTTTCTGTCAGTCTATTCTTCATGAAATGTTGATGCAATATAAAGAACATCTGGCAGATTCACTTACTCTCAAAATAATGAAAAAATGAAAATGGAGAAAGATATGCAACTGAGTCTCTAACCAATCAATATTTTGTATTCTGTGAGTTTTCTGTCCAATCATGGATGGTGTGTGGGAGTGATTAAAAGTGAAAGCTAAAGAAAGAGACTGAGAGAGAATGAGAGAATGAAAGAGAGAGAGAGAGAGAGAGAGGCAACAAAGCTATTATCCATTACAATTCCCACAATACCACACTAATCCAAACTACTTGTTGCCCGGTGGAACTCGTGCTTGTGAAATTTGGTTCCGCATTATGTACTTGGTTCTCCATGTGGACGTTCTGTCTGCAGCTTATTGTGCAGCATGTATTCTCCCTACGACCTGCACCTAAGAAGAAACCATGATGGCTATAACTCCTGTATGAATACACAAGTTCAATTAATTGTAACACATGACGATCCTGTTTAACATGTCATGTTTACCAGTGTGTGTTTTAACACACAATCACACTACCCAACAACAGAAGAACAATATGGAGAGCTCAGACACTCAACTACTCAACATGGAACTGGTAAATATGGCCTTAATCACCAAAGAGGTTGACGGCTGATGAGGTTCTAGATGTATGTTATTGCTAAAAAGGATGGAGGATCTTTTAGATGAGTCATAGATAAAACATAAAAAATTTGTGTCTTCTAATAAAAGTAAATCAAGTCATAAAAGTAGCCTTGTGTTACTGACAGTGTCAATCCTGTCAGATGTAGACTGTAGCAATAGTAGTATAGTTCATAACCAAGTTAGTCCTTTATTAAATGGGTGCAAAGGTGATTTTATGATTATTATAATAATATAATATATCAAAACATTCTTGTGACAGGCCTATGGGTGAACAGTTCAGATATTTCCTGCAGTTCAACTTAATTAACCAGCCAAAAGTGGCAGAAAAATTAATAAAAATTAATACATTGCATTCTGTATTTAGAAATAAATGTGTTCAATAGCTGTTTTCAACTTGCAATTTGCTTTTCTTTGAAAAACAAGACAACAAAACATGTAGGCTATTAAGTTTATGTAATAATGTAAAGCAGCAAAAAATAATTTATTAAACTAAAAAAAATAAAATAATTATTTTTTGGTTTTCAGCCAAAGATTTGTGGATTTTGCTGCACAAAAACGCCCAAATAAATACAAAAGGGACACTTCTAAAGTATCAGTACTTTAATTCAACTGGCCATATATCGCTCTCTACTGAGGATTTGCAATTAATCCATTGCGTAAAACAAAGTGTCCAAAAACTACATAGATCACATTATAATTCACAAAATAACCAACCTTTAAATGCCTTATTTTTCTGTTTGTTTGTTTTTCTTCAGAGATTCTATGGGCTCTCCTTTCAAAGGCAAAGGTAAACATCAAAGAAATTCCGTAAACTTATTATGTTCTTACCTGAAATAAAGAAGAAAAAAAAAATATTATTTGTTAAAAAAACAATCATTTTTAGTTCCATGTTTTAATGTTCTATTATTCCCTTCCATGATTTTTTTGTGGTATCGTTTCAGCATCAGTATTGAGATATTTAGGCAGGTATTTTACTGAAAGTCATCATTTCGGTATTGTGACTCCACCAAGTATAATGGAAAGAGAAGATCTACGTGACCAATTTTGTCTCCACTCAGTGCAGCCCCACCATAAACACTGACAACACTGACTTTGTTGGTCTGTATGGCTTTTAAAGCCATACAGACCAACAAAGCCACAGGCCCAGATTGTATGACTGCATTCTTGTTAAAAAACTTTGCTGAAGAGCTCTCACCTGTCTGGCACAAATTATTCCAGCTCTCTATAGATACTCATACGGTGCCAAAACTCTGGAAAAAATCTGTAATTATCCCGGTCCCTAAAACAGCTTGCCCTCAGGAGAATAATGATTATAGACCGGTGACACTTACCTCAAACGTTTTTAAATCATTTGAAAGGCTGATGCTTGAAAAGCTTCAAATACAAGTGGAACCGTTAGTGGATAAATTCCAGTTTGCTTATACAAAAAATCGAAGCACAGGTGATGCTATAGCAACATTAATGCATCTCATTCTTAAGCATATTGAATGCCCAACTGCATATGCTCGACTACTCTTTATTGATTTCAGTTCAGCTTTTAACTTAATACAGCCACATCTGATGCTTAATAAGTTAGTCCAGGCAAACGTAAATCCATTTTTAATTAAGTGGTACTACTCTTTCCTGTCTAATAGGCCACAACAAGTAAAGTTTAACTCTGCTCTATCTGACATAACAGTTTGTAGTACTGGGGCCCCTCAGGGGAGTGTCAGTTCACCTTTCCTGTTTACTCTCTACACTAATGATTGTGTTAGTATGGACGCAAACCAGCACTTGATAAAATTTTCTGATGACACAGTTTTGCTTAGTTTGTTAACAAAAACCTCTAACCCAAATATGTATCATATAGCTGTAGAAAATCTTGTGGCCTGGTGTAAGGTACACAAACTGCAGATTAATACAAGTAAGACTGTGGAAATGCTGGTGGATCCTCGAAAAGTCGGAATCTCTGACCCTGTGTCTATTCATGGTCAAACCATTGAGCAGGTGAGCTCATTTAAATATCTGGGAGTTTACATAGACTGTGATCTGAGTTGGAAAACACAGGTGACCAGGGTGTGTTCTAGGATCCATCAGCGCCTTCATTTTCTGCGCAGACTCAGATTATTTGGTGTCTGTAAGAACATTATGTTAATATTCTACAGAGCAGCTATTGAATCAGTTTTAAGATATGGTATTACAAGTTGGTTTGGTAATCTAACAGTTCAATCCAAAACACAATTAAATAGCCTAGTTAAGACAGCTGGGAAAATTATGGGCATTCCTGCCCCTTTTGGCCCGCAGGAGCTGTGGCAGCAGGCTATAATTAGGCAGGCTAGGAATATTGTTTCTGATAGTACACATGTGCTACATCAGGAGTACCAGCTCATGAACTCAGGTAGAAGATACAGGGTTCCTTTGTGTAGGCACAATAGGTTTAAACATTCTTTTGTACCACTGTCAATTAAGATTCTAAATAATAAGGACGTCTGACTGTATTTGGTTGTATAGGGGCTGTGGGGTTCTGTGAAAGTATGTAATGTAATGCACTTTAATCCTTAATGTATTGTAATGATATGGTTTTGGTCACATGATTGTCTGTATGTGTCTGTTTTGTGCTGTAGTGCAGTATGCCCTCAATCCAAGAAAAATTTCTCCTTGGGAGATAAATAAAGAAACTAACTAACTAACTAAACAAGCTGCATGCTCAGCGGGAGGCTATAGGACTTAAAGGAAAGCATTAGAAGCACAGAATATGCAGCAGGTTATTAACTAAAGCCCATAAAGCTCTTGAAGCTCGTTTAACAGGAGCAGGTATCTCATCAAAAGCCCTCGTCTTGAAGTGAGCTACTTAAGCCATGCTGATCCCAGAGCATTCGGAAAACAACAAAGCCTCTATCTTATCTCTCACACACATCTCCTCTCTTCAATTAATCATCACACCTTTACAACTCACTTCACAACTGATTCCACAGCGCAGATAATGAAGTCAGTAATGATGCTTCTCAAGATCAGCTCAGAGATAAACGACTGGGATTTTCTCAGGCTTTTTAAAGATTCTTAAAACAAAAAAAGAAAGACAAAAACAATGTCCAAGTGATATCCTTCAAAAAGGGCGTCATTGACCAGCAGTATAAAAAATGGAAGACACAAAAACAATTCATCAGTGTGATGTCAGAGCGAGCCGCTGCTTCTCCGTGTGACAAACTGCGCGCGCTCCGTTCCATTTGCACATTTTCCCCTGAAAGGTTACATTAACTGAAAGTGAGCACGGCGCTGCTGCTCGGCTGCACGCCGCTCATGTACAGACCTTTTCCACCGCCGGGGCCAAACTAAAATAAATGTTAAAAAGCTTTCAACATCTTGGCCGCATGCCACTTTGACCTGGCTCATCAGTATGTTGGAGATGTGAGGCTTCTTCATTAGGGAACCAAACACCTAACAGAAAAGAGAAAGACCTCCACCATCCAGCCAGGACTGTCAAGGTCTTGAAGCTGAATCCTTCAAACATGAAGCATGTTGCTACCTTACAAGTCAAGTCAAGTCGTTTTATTGTCAATGCTGCATACAGTTGCAGGTAAAAGTATGTGAACCCTTTGGGGGAGGAAAAGTATACAGACATGGACAATAAAACCAAAAACAGACCCTCTACAAATGTAGAAAGTTCGGCACTGTTGTTACTCTCCCTAGGCGTGGTAAAGTCCTGTAAAGATGACTGCAAGAGCACAGCTCAGAACGATCAATGAGGTGAGGAAGAATCCTACAGTGTCAGCTGAAGACTAACCCAAAAATCCGTGGCACCTGCTAACATTTCTGTTGACACATCTACACTAAGGAAAAATCATATAATTAAAGTTGATTATAGTAGGTCTAAAATGAATTAGATAAAATGTTGACACACAATCTTTAATAATAAAATATGTGTGTCAGATCCTGACAGCTCCATTGTGAAGGGCTAAATTACTCAATTAACTCCGTCATATTAAGTGAGCCTTATAATCCGTTGCACCTTGTATATGAAAGTAGACCAGAAAATGGACGTTTATTTACCTTGAGCCTTATGATCCGGTGCAAAAAATATGGTAATATTTAACCCTCTATGGGACTAGACATTTTAGATATCCTTAACTAAAATTCAGAAATCAATTTTAAGTTTGAGCTGATGTATTTGTTGGTCGCTCAAAATACATTTTCTCCATCAATAAACTGAAACACATAAGATTTGTAGACCAAATTTCCATTACTTTTCCGAAACGTTCTGGGTGTTTTTATTTTTCCAAAACTTTTCCAGGCCTGGAAACTGCTATTTTTTTTTAATTCCATGACTTTTCCAGGTTTTTCATGACCCTGGTATGCGAGATCCCTAAGCTAATGATTTTTCTAAGAGCTAACTGGAGCCAGGATGTGATGAGATTGGATGTGTTAAAACTTAAAGGTTAAAGCTGCCCTGCCCTATACAAACTAACAAACTAGTTTTGAGTTCGCTGTTCTTTAAGAAGCATTGTTTGATGTGAATCATGCCTCACACAAAAGAGCTCTCAGAAGACTCACTATCAAGAATAGTTGACTCGCATGAAGCTAATTAATAAATCCAAAGAAATCCAAACATATAATTTTTTGTGTGGTATTACTTTAAGCAGACTGTGTTTGTATATTGGCTGATGTGATTTGGATAAAGATCGGAGCACATTTAATGATTCATTTATGCAGAAATCCAAGTAATCGCAAAGGCTTCACATACTTTTTCTTGCAACTGTATATACAGGAGATACAGAGGACTGAAATTACGTTACTCTCTTTTCCAAAAGTTCCAGCAAAAACAAGCAAATAAGATTATAAATATAAAAGAATGAGAGACACTAAATGTACAGCAAGAATGGGGTTTTAATGTTTTGGCTCACTGGCGTAGATAAGCCAGGGCACATTTAAACAGAACGGAAGTCAAATCAAAATGTCAGTGACTTCTTTATAAATTGGTGTGTGAAGATAATGATATTTGAAAAAGCACAGTATTAAACAGTGCATTAGTGGTTTAAAGGAGAACTCTGGTGTGAAATGGACTTGGGGTGTAGTGAAACTTGATAACGAGTACAAACTTCTGCAATATCGCAAAAAATATCGCAATAATATACATGCTTTTCCACAAATACAATTTGCAGTCTGGCCGCCTATCTTAACTATTTGTTCGAGCTCGTGATTTGACTTAGCGTAACTCAATAACAAGATTGCAGTACTTTTAATAAACTATTTTGAGTTTGTTAATGGTGTAAAAATGGCTACTTCTTTGCATGGGGAACTCTATGCTTTTATCTCTAGCACTGTAAGCTATTTGGGAACAGCAGCTAAAATCGCTGTATTTAGGAATGCTTGGGGTGAATGGAGGTGGGCTATTTGACAAAAGTCTGTACTCATTATCATGTTTCACTACAACCCAAGTCCACTTAGCACCAGATTTCTCCTTTAAGTCTTCTGTAAATAACATTTACAGTATTTTTCACACTTGTCAGTGCATCTTATGTATGAATTTTACCAGTCAGGTTGTAAGTAGCAGTAAAGTCACTCTGATGAAGTACAGCTTTATACAGGAGTTTCAGTTCAGTTCTCAAGCAGTATTAGCATTAGCTGCTAACCACACTAAGTGTTTTTTGGCCATACAGAGGTTACTATTATTGGCCTGTATTCTGCTGCTAACCCTGGATAGCACTGCTGTATAATCCAGTGTGCCTTATGTATAAACATAGACCAGAAAATAGACGTTTGTTGATAATGCGCCTTAATGTATGAAAATAGACGTTTATTGATAGTGAGCCTTATAATCCAGTGCGCCTTATGTATGAAAATAGGCCAGAAAATAGACGATTATTAATAGTGAGCCTTATATCTGCTGCGTTTTATAGTACGAAAAATCCGGTAATATTTAAGACCACAGTTGTATTGTGTTCCTCTGCAACAATGCTATGTAATGAAGTTCTTAGGGAACATCCTCCTCAGAGACAGAAGTAACTCATAACTCCTCATCAGAGTTTTGGAGCACACGCTAGGCAGAGAAGGCAATGAGACTGTGCTGTGGCCTGTGAAGAGTCGATCTCGGTCACAGCCGAGCACAACCCCGCCGAGGCGTTTGGCCGTTTTAGGGCACAGGCTCAGAGATCTGCCATCTATTGGTGCCACTCGCACTACAGCGCCTCATCAGTCATCCCAGCTATGGCAGCCAGTCAGAGCCGCGGCGCGAGAAAGATCAGACGGAGCGCGTCCGTGAAGAGGAAGCCGCCGCTCGGAGGTGCCGGCCCACGCGTCAGCCCGTAGACAGGTCGTGTGGCAGGGAGGAGCGGAGGCTATAAGCTTGGGCGAGCACTGATGGATGTTTGTGGGGGAGGCCGGGGGCGTGAAGGCAGAGACTGGGCCGATAGAGAAAGAGAGTAGGCTAGAAAGCGAGACGCTGTCAGAGACGCCGAGCGCCGCTCACCTTTGTGGTTGATGCAGCGGATACACTGCTTGCTCTGAACGTCCCACATCCTCACCGTCTCGTCGTGGGAACCTGACAGCAGCAGTGTGCCGTCCATGGACACGGATAGACACGTCACCAAGTTCCTGAGAGAGAGAAAAAAAACACACACAGCGAGGAATTAGAGGCTGGAACACTGGAGAGACACTGTAGATACACATCCCAAAGTTTGGAAATCTCAGCTCTAGGCAGATCTAGTCAAAAACTTCACGACTTGACTATAATTAGGTGTTCCCAACATTCTTGACACGCTGTATAGAACTACAGGGGTTGGACGATGAAACTAAAACACCTGGTTTTAGACCACAATAATTTATTGTCCCGACGGACATTTCTGGTGGAAACAGGAGAGTTGAGGTGCACATTGAATTCTGCCGTGATTTGGGCAGCCGTGGTTTTATGCTTTTTTAAAACATTCCCTTCAGACAGCTTCCTCTTACAGCGTCCACAGTTAATCCTGTTGGATGTGGTTCGTCCTTCTTGGTGGTATGCTGACATTACCCTGGATAAAGCGGCTCTTGATACATCACAAAGACTTGCTGTCTTGGTCAAAGATGCGCCAGCAAGACGTGCCCCAACAATTTGTCCTCTTTCTTTAATTTATTTTATACAGTTGTATATTTATATAGATGTATTTTATACAGATGTAACTGATCAACATTACCCTAAAAGTGCTGAGGGGAAAGAGCCCCATCTACACACCCAGAGAGAGCAAGGCCAATTATGCACTCTCAGGGCTCCGGCAGCTGATGACAAGCTGCATGATCGGGATTCAAATCTCCCGATTGTAGTGGGAGCACTTTTGACCACTCGTCGGGATCTTGTGAATCAAAATCTAATCACGATTCCATAAATCAGTGGTGATATTCAGGCCCAGTACAAGCGATATAAGAGATACACTAAATAGGCATGTTATATGTTGAGGCATTTAAACCTTTTTCTGTTCTTTTTTTTACAGAAAATTATGCAGTCACACAGGTGTTACGCCCTTGACCCAAATACGGTTTGGTGGGTAACAGGGTTGCGCTGTTGATCACATTTTTAGTATTTCTTTCATTATAATAATATAAGCTTCCAAATGATGAAATTGTACTTCTTAAGGGCTGCAATGAAAGAACGGATCCAACTACACTAAACATGCTGGAGCACAGTGAAGTAATTACACTGTCAGAAAAGCAAAATTGCAAGCCGTGGATGTCCCTGAGCGTGGCCTGAACCCTGCTCTTCTCCACCAAGAAAAGTTTAGCGAAAAAAATGCCTCCCAAAAATATATATTAACTGCTAGTCTGTGAAAAGCTTCAAATGCTATAACCTGAAATGATTTTCTTTAGTAGTCTGTATGAAATATGTAAAGCAGTAATGCTTACTGTCACAACACATTTGGTTGGAACACTACAAATAAATATACATTTTAAAGCAACCAAAGATACAGTATTTACTGTTTTTTTTTTTGTACAAATTGATGTCTAATTTTCTCTCCCAATTTAGTTAGGCCAAATGTCTTACTCATTCAGCTGCTAGTCAGCTATATATCCCCATTAATAGTGATGCCCTAACACAAAAAGGTTAAGACTAGCACATGCCTCCTCCGATACATGTGAAGTCAGCCACCGCCTCTTTTCGACCGGCTGTTGATGTAGCAGCTCGGAGAAAAATGAAGCGACCCTAGGAGAGATGAGGGAAAAGAGCGCCATCTACCCACACAGAGAGCGCAAGACCAATTGTGCTCTCTCAGGGTTCCGGCAGCTGATGGCAAACTGCATGACCAGCTATTCCCGATCATCTTGGCAGCACTTTAGGCCGCTGGACCACTCAAGACACCCCTTAATGCTTTTAAGAGACCCCTTAAAAATAATGATGAGTTTCTTTGATTTTGACAAAGTGAAAACTTCTGTAATATAATCAAAAGGAAGATGGATGATCACAACAAGCCATCAAATCAAGGTGAATATTGCTTGAATATTTGCACCAGGAGTGCAGGCATAAAGTTATCTAAAAGCAGTGTGTAAGACTGGTGGAGGAGTACATGCAAAGATGCATGAAAACTGTTATTAAAAACCAGGGTTATTCCACCAAATATTGATTTCTGAACTCTTAAAATTTTATGAATATGAACTTTTCTTTTCGTCGCATTTTTTTAAGGTCTGAAAGCACTTCATCTATTTTGTTATTTAATTTCTTATTTTCTGCAAATAAATGCTCTAAATGGCAATATTTTTATGAGAAATGTTGTCCGTAGTTTATAGAATAAAACTGAATAAAAATGTATAAATAGCAAAATCAGAGAAACTGATTCAGAAACTGAAGTGGTCTTTTATTCTTTTCCAGAGCTGTATATTACATTGCTATGTAGACAAATTAAAAAGCTGATGTATATTTGCAGGTAAGTGAGTTACCTCTATATAACCGAATGATAGTGTAAATGCTAAAATGTGTGTGCAAGTGGAGAATTTCCCACTGGATCATCTCCACCTGTGCTAACACTGCACACTGCACAATGCAAACGCTTGAGTTTACATTTTGTGGATTATCCCCGGCTTGGCAAACTGGGAGAGTTTAACTGGCTCTGCTCACATATGGCAGACTAAATAATCACCATATGTGTGCCTTAAACGCGTGCGATACCACAAACAAACATTTTCAGCTGAAAGAATTAGTCTTGCTGTACACACTGGCTGGATGCTGCCACTGTTTACAAATGCTTTCTGAGCACCCATTGTGTGCCGGCCAAAACTCATGGCACGGGCGCATATACTGGCAGCTCCGATTGCCATACGGTCGCTGCGATTAGAATTCCTCGCTACTCTTCAGCAAAATAGGCTTCTGTAAAGCACACAGTATACACAGAGCCACCGTATAGACTCCACACCAAAGCAAAAAAGAGAGAAAAAGAGAGAGAGAGTGTTTAAAATAACTTCTCCTTCATCCTGTAGCTTGAACTTTAAGCTTGCCCTTGCTTTCAAACACTGAAGGGGGTTCCCTGGGTTTTTTCTGATCCTGGACATAAACAGAGCAGACCAAAGCAGATTTCACCTTACCTGTGGCCTTTGAACACCTGATTGCCTTCGCTGTCTGACTGGAACGTCTTCTCCCGGCTTAAAGCCTGCCAATAAAAGTGAAAAAAAGAAAGGAAAGAAGAAAGAAGGAGAGAAAATTAAACATTTATTACAATAGTGGGGCCAAATGTTACAGGCTATGAAAGCAAACACTATAAAATCTATAAAACTTGCTCAACTCTGCCTCAACTGGCTCAACACAGGCTGAGGTTGTATAGTATAGACAGACATATGGATACAGTGTATGAAAAGTATCACAAAATATTAACACTAATGCTACAAATGCTTGCAATAAGCAACAGATAATCACAGTGATTTATCAGTCTACTCATGCTTTAGTAGAAATCAGTAAAGGCCTCGGCATACTTCATGCGGAGACGACGTTCGCGTGGCTTCAGCGAACAATGTGACGTAATTGCGGAGAAAACGAACAGCCACGGACGTCGCACAGGGGCTTAGTTCGCCGTGTCGTGCGTGTGGAAGCTGGGCGAACTCAACGGCCGAACACACAACGCGACAACGCCTGTGATTGGTCGTCAAAAAAGAGGCGTGCCAAGAAAACAAACATGGACGATTTCGAAGAGAGGCTCGCTGAGCAGGTACAGCGTTACCATCACCTTTATGATTCTTTATTGAGTGATACATACCGGAGCTTGTCTAGACAGAGTGCGAGGGGTGATAGTTTTCCGGTAGTCATGAAACTTAACTTTACTAATGTCATAGCACCACCTGCGGTTGTGGAGCATACGAGACAGGCAAAGCGAAGCCGCAGAAAGTATGCCAGATAAAAAGCTTGCGAAAGCACGCTTGACTTCATGCAATGCTCACGAAATTTGTTTCGCTGGAAGTATGCCGAGGCATTAACATTACTGAGATAAATAATCATAGTGATTTATCAGTCTACTCAGGCTTTAGTAGAGTTTAGTAACACTAAGGAAAATAACTGATCAGTACAGTGATTTATCAGTCTACTCATGCTCTATTAGAGCTCAGTAACACTACTGAGATAAATAACTGATAATCACAGTAATTTATCAGTTTACTCAGGGTTTAGTAGAGTTCAGTACTGCAACATAAACATCAATTTAGTAAAAAACAAAATATCAATTTATCATTTGTTCGTTAAGAGTTTCACAGAGCAGTTCAGCAGAGTCATGCTTTATATTGCTTAACATGGCCAAGACCTGACTAACTTCACAGGAACTATTTAAATGTTTGTGATGTACTAAATGGTTTACTTGCATCCTGCAACCTTTTCTGCCTTATTCTAAAAGCTAATTTTGCGATACAAGATTAACAGTACAGCCCTAAATCCAGAACACACCAACATATCTATTCTATCTTAAGTACCCATTAGAGGGTAGTGAAGCCCACTTCTGGCCTTCACCATCTCCTAAATGCTTTGATTGATTGGCTCAATTTCATCAGTTGAGGAATAAGTCACATCAGAGGAGCGGCTGGGCCATATTCGCCCCGTTTTTAAACTGGCTCGCTGCTGACTCAAACCATTACATCACTTTTCTTAATGGCCTGCTTGAAGAGTCTCAATTAAACATGCCAAGATGAGTTTAAAGAAAGGGTGGATTACGAGACGCACAGAGCCAAAAAACGCACTCATTTCATATTCATATATGCACGCTAATGTGCTTTTCAGTATGCAGAGTCTGGACTGGGCAGGAAATAAAGAAAATGAATATTTAGAGAAGAGAAATGGAGCAGGAACGTATTTCAGTTCCAAATTAAAACACAGTGCACATCAGGATAAGTAGACCTGGGGCGAAATCCATGTTTTTTTTTTTTTTTTTTTTTTTAACACGTTTATAAACCACTGCAGTCGTGCGTCATTCTGTAGTCCTCGCATGCCCATATTTGGTGTTCCGTGTCTAAGCTAAATTTCTGAATGGGCAGAATTCCGTGGTCAATAAATATGTTCTGACCCCTGTATTCTGTTTTATTCTGTGAACATTTTCCTCCTGAACATCACTGTATTCTCTGAATTACAAGATCATGCAGCTTGCCATCAGCTGCCAGAGCCCCGAGAGAGCACAATTGGCCTTGCTCTCTCTGGGTGGCTGGATGGCACTCTTCTCCTTCATCACTCCAAAGGGTGACGACAGTAAGCACAAGGCATCTCTATATGAGTAGCAGCTGTATATACACCGATATTATTAAAAAGTTACTTTACTTCAGCAATTCAGTTCAAAATGTAAAACTCATATTATATAGATGTATTAAACACAGATTAATCTATTTTAAGTGTTTATTTCTTTTATTGTTGATGATTATGATTAATTTACAGCCAGTGAAAACCCAAAAATGTGTGTCACAGAAATTTAGATTATATTATATAACCAATTGGTACTTTTGCAGTGTGCCAAGTCCTGCTGGAAAATGAAATCCACATCTCTATAAAAGTTGTTAGTAGAGTGAATATGTAAGATTTACCGGGAAAACACTGCACTGAAAATCCTACAGCCCTTCATGCTTTTCTCTCCTGACAACTTTTATCAAAATTAAGGATTTCAATTGCCAGCAAGACTTGGCACACTGTCCATACTGCACATTTTCTAAGATTACAGGCTTTTGGATTTTTATTATATGTAAGGCATAATCATCAATAATAAAAGAAATAAATGCTTAAAATAGATTATTCTGTTTGTAATACATCTATATAATATATGAGTTTCACATTTTGAACTGAGTTACTGAAATAAAGCAACTTTTCAATGGCATTCTACTTATTTATTTATTTATTTATTTTTTAGATGCACCTGTACTCCTACCATAAAAATCACATTTCATGTCTCAATATTCAGGTGGCAAAATCAAATCTTAGACTGTTTACACAAAGCAGATGATTGGCTCCTTGGATTTATGCAGTTGGCGCCTAAATCTGACTCCACCATCTGCAAGTCTCCAGATCACATCAAAAAGATCACAAAAAAAACAATACATGAAGAAATGAAGTATTCCAACAAACACATATGTCTCTCTCTTAAACAGTAAACTGAACCATATATGGCAAAAAATATATTTTGTCTACAAAAGTCCACTCCCAGCACTTTGATGACAGCCAGTCCCTGATGAAACTCAAATGATTAATAATGGCTTTTATTGCATTTCTCAACTAAACCCCTGAATTTAATTCCGTCCCAGAAGAACAGACAAGGTCTAAAAGCCTGTTCAACTTTGGGGGCTTAAAGACACCAAGGCTGTTCGAGCCATTAGGGCCCAAAATGATCGTCCACCTTGTGCTGGAGAGTCTTTAGCTGAATTAAATCCCACAAAACCGCGACCAGATCGACATAACGCTCCCCACTGTAACCTCGAGCCCTGCAGACAAGACCCTCTCAGCTCCAATCCGTCTGATCGTCTTTACCTACTCAAAACTGACAAATTCCACTCCTGTTCATCTCCAGCAAAACAATCAGAGCCAACAATGTGCAGCAAAGCGCTTCAACCTCCGTCTGCTGCAGGTGCCAACACCGCGCTCACTCACTCACTCGCTCGCTCGAGTGCTCAGCTCCACGGCCAGGAGCTTTTCATCATGCGCTCGTTAACAAGCGCACTCTGAAACACCACGGCAGTGAATGAAAAGCCAGCTACAGTATTTAACTCCTCTCACTAATAAACCTGTATCTAAAGCGAAGAGGCCGGTCTGCTCAGGCTTTGATGACAGACAGATGCTCAGAATTCTGAGCAGAAGAAGCTGCAAGGTGAAGGCAAAACAGCAAATAAAGCTGATAAAGCTCAGAGCAGAAGCGCTACAAGCAGGAACGCATTTCAAATCTAGTCTTTGATAAAAGTGCGGCTGTTCAGAAAACATTAAAAGCATTAAAGCATTAACATGTGTTCATTTTTTTAGTGTGGTGCATCCATACTAGGGGTGTCCTATATCAAATCATAGACAGTATATCATGATTTTAAAAATCCATATAATTCGGCCTATTATTTACTTGAAGATTTAAGGGTATTTTTTTACATTTGTACTTTTGATGTCATCTTTTTTTAATAACGAGTTACTATTTCCAATCCAGTAATTAGATTTCAATCAAGTTAGTTAACCAAGTAACTGTGCATTACAATTTTAGTAAAAAGATACGTAAGTATCGTCGCATTATTGCTGGAACTCACAATGGTTGCTGTCGGCCACAACCACGCTAGGCTAGCAAGCTAACAAGCTAACAGGCTAAAACTAGCACTCAGGCTGAACACACACAAACACACACACACACACACACACAAACAGCGTTTGCTCACAGTTTGTGAGGAAATATAATCTTCGTTTATATTCTTTTTCTCTGACCTCGTAACGCACAGCTAACAAGCTAACAGGCTAAAACTAGCACTCGGGCTGAACACACACACACACAAACACACACACAGCCTGTGTTCAGCCCGAGTGCCAGTTTTAGCTTGTTAGCTTGTTAGCTGTGCGTTACGAGGTCAGAGAAAAAGAATATAAACGAAGATTATATTTCCTCACAAACTGTTTAAGAACAGTTTAGCGCTATTTGTCCATTAGCACTTTTTTTTTCAGCAAAATCCACACTGCCAAATCTTTGCATTCACTGTGTGGGCGTGTCTCTGACGTTTCTGAATTCAAATAAAGCAACAGAAGTAGACAATCATAAATTTAGGATTTTTAGATTTTTTTATCTAGAGCCAGGTTTAAAGGCACATGGAGGACCAACAGCATATGAGAAAGGTGGTAGTGTTGAAACTATTAAAAATAACTAATCCTAAACCCCCTCCACTTACAACACCGGAATAAATTAAATTCAGCAAATAAACAAAACATCCATATTTAATTGTGTTCTCTGAAGAGATTTTTTATGTACTGTATGTACACTTCAATAACATTTAAAAACCAAGCTTATGCAATTTATTTACCACAACATTGGGAATACGCACATTAATATTTCATTTCATGTCAATGAAGCAACCTTGATTTGATAATTAATTTGACCAGGGGAGGCTTTCATGCTTCCCTTACGATTCTCTAGTAAAATATATGAGGAGCAAAGCCGGCCTGTGAGAAGCTCATTTACTTTCTCAATAAGACGCAGCAGCTTCTCCCACAGTATACCTTTTTAATCTGATTAAAAAATAATAACACAAAGCAAGCAATCCAGGAGTAAAGGTCAACTAGGTTTGTGGGGGTAACATAAAAATATGTAGAAAATTCAAGGGGTATGAATACTTTTTCAACATATACAGCTCTGATTTTACCAAATTGAAAACCTCTGGAATATAATCAAGAGGAATATGGATGATCACAAGCCATCAAAACAAGCTGAACTGCTTGAACTTTTACACCAGGAGTGGCATTAAGTTATCCAAAAGCAGTGTGTTAGACTGGTGGAGAAGAACATGCCAAGATGCATGAAAACTGTGATTAAAAACCAGGGTTATTCCACCAAATATTATATATAATTTCTGAACTTTATGAATATGAACTTGTTTTCTTTGCATTATTTGAGGTCTGAAAGCTCTGCATCTTTTTTATTATTTCAGCCATTTCTCATTTTCTGCAAATAAATGCTCTAAATGACAATATTCATTTTACTCAAACTTAGAGATTTCTTTTTTCGTTTTTGCTTTTTTTTCCCCTCACACTGATATTTTTCAGATTATCAGACAAACTTTAATCTCAGACTAATATAACTTGAGTAAATATAAAGCACTTCTTAAATGATGATTTCACTTATTAAAAGTAAAAAAAATTATCCAAACCAATCCAGTCCTTTGTGAAAAAGTGTATAAATTAACTGTGATTAATCAGACTTTTTGGAAAGCTTAGTTCAATTTCACTACTAGCCACAATTAGGCCTGATTACTGCCAGACCTGTAGAATTATTAAATCACTTAAATAAAACCTGTCTAACAGCATGAAGCAGCTAAACGATCTCAAAAAGCAACACATTATGCCGCGATCTGAAGAAATACAAGAATAGACGAGAAAACAAAGTCATTGATCATCTATTAGTTTGGAAAAGGTTACAAAGTAATTTCTAAAGCTTTGGGACTCCAGCAGTGAGACATTGAGAGCTAATATTCACAAATGGAGAAAACATGAAACACTGGTGAACCTTCCAGCAGTGGCTGGCTGACAAAAATTACTCAAAAAGGGCATGGAACACTCATCCAGAAGGTCACAAAAGAACCCAGAGCAACATTTGAAGAACTGCAGGTCTGACTTGCTTCAGTTAAGGTCAGTGTTTAAGAATTAAATAATAAGAAAGAGGCTGGGTGAAAATGGTATTCATGGTTGAGTTCCAATGCTGACCACAAAGAATACAACGGCCCAACTCACATTGGCCCAAAAAACATTTTGATGATGCCCAGGGCCAAAATTCCTCCACAGAGATGCTAGTTATTGGCACAACCAAGGCAAACACTTTCACACAGGGTCAGGCTGGTTTGGATATATATTTTTTTCTTTAATAAATAAAATTATCATTTACAAGGTGCTGTTTATATTAAAGCAGATTACCTTTGTCTGATATTAACGTTTGTTTGATAATCAGAAAAAAAAATCAGTATGAACGTTTTTTTTCTATTTTAAACACTATACTGTCCTACTCTAGAAGTAGATGTGAAAGTGCTTTTAACACTGCAGGTGGGCTCAAACTAATATTAAACCAAACTTTGTCTTTGAGTTGAAATTACATTACACTTACAAAACAGTTTCATAGATATTTCTGCTTTACAGCAAGGTAAAAAGGAACTAAAACACAATATCAGAGGAAAAACTGACACTTACCAGAGGAATCACCAGCAACAATTAATCTCATCATCAAATATATCTTTTTACGATAGCGCACCTAAATAATTAAACGGATAAAGTCTGGTCCAAGAAGTCAAAGGGATTTGAATCAATTGGAGAGCACGCTTTGAAAATCTTTAAAGGCAAGCTTAAGAGATGTGAAAAATAAATAAGTCAGTAAATCCTGCAGACTAATAAGCTTGGCTGCGATTCCAGACACGGTATTGCTGCAGAATGAGAAACTAGGTTCTGTTACACGAGAGGCAGAAAATCCCTGGCACACCGTTTCCCAACCTGTTATTACTCTGATTAACGCTTCTCCATAATGATAAATGTATCTGGAGCACAGGGGGCACGAACACACACCTAATTCAACCCCAATTTAAATTTTACATAACGTTTTCTGCTGGATCCCTCTCTTTTTTTTTCTTTTTTTTTACAGCCCGAGACAAACGCTCCACTTCGATTTTAGATTAATTAAAAGTTTAGTATTGAACCATTAAATATCAAGCTGGCTTTCCTTTTTTTTAGTAATGAAATAGACTTTTGACAGGCTGTAAAATATGTTATTCATGTGCTGTGCCTTAGTGCCATCTGTGGGCATTAGGACCACCTTCCAACCCACACAGATTTAACTACCGGTACATCAGCAGTTTAAAACACTGGACTGAAGTCAGATCTGAACAATTTAAGAAAAAAACTAACAAAAAAACAACAACAACAAAAGACTAAAGACTAAACCCAGCCTCAGTATTAGCCTATTAGTATAAGTCTTTCTCCCTCTCAGGGGTAGCTAACAAGTAGGCTTAGTGGAGGCTTTTTGGTCTTTGTTTTTTTTTTTTTTTTTTTCACTGTCGCGCAGAGCTTTTTTTTTTGTTACTTTAACGCGACAGTTTAAAAAAAAAAAAAAAAAAAAGCTC
This sequence comes from Astyanax mexicanus, assembly GCF_023375975.1. NCBI lineage: Eukaryota > Metazoa > Chordata > Actinopteri > Characiformes > Acestrorhamphidae > Astyanax > Astyanax mexicanus. Next base: position 17,887,050 of record NC_064423.1, on the reverse strand, counting down.
CACTCGACAGTAGCTAAGCTCCTCGCGACAGTAGCTGCACCCGCAAAAAAAAATAAAAAAAAATGAAAATGAGAATCGATTCTGAATCCTTCAATGTTAGAAACACGATTCGAGCTCGAATCGATTTTTTCCTGCACCCCTAAAACCTATACAGTATAGGTTCTTCAATCCTTAGAAGGTTATGCAACAACATGGATACAGCTTTTCTTTTCCTTTAGTTAAAGGATCCTTGCAGGAATGACCTTGTAGCACTGATGTAATTAACTGGGTTGAACTGCATGCTTTGGCTTGTGTACAAGCGTATGCTTAAATGAGATACAGTAAGCAGCGCTGCCCTGCATGCCCATCTGGACTAAAATGGATGCTCCTGTCTCAAAAACAAGCTTGTAATTACCAACAGAGTGCAGTCCTGATTTACAGTACAGCCCCCCTCCAGTTTGAGCTGGACCCAGTTCATTTTAAAATCACAAAGCAAACGTCCGTAAAAATGCTCTTCAGGTTTTATATTGCATTAGGGCTGTTTAATAACTACGATCAATGTATTTCACAATAAAAAAATGTTTAAATAATAGTGATATTATAATCATATTTTTAACAAATAGAAACCAGCACAGAATCTATTTAAAGACTGGACTGGGCAAGGTACAACATGCCAGTGTTTTAAATATCACACCTCACACAAGTCCAGAGTAACAGACATAATGTTTGTATTCGAGCAAACATTTTATATACAAATACATTCATTGGAATATAACTTCTGGCCTATAAAAAATACGACTACCTGATGATATAGCTCATAAAAAAAAATCCTCTTTGATATCGTCTTCCAGTGTAAGCGTGTACTTATGCGACAGCACGTAAAGAGCCACTAGGGCAAGGCTGTTCCCGACATCTTTCAGTTGTTTCACTGTACGAGCTGCACAAGCTCCTCCTGCCCTTACCTGACCTGAACTTCACACAATGCACCTGACTGAGATCCAGAAAACGAATGAAGAGAAAAATAAAAAATCCTCAGCTCAGTTCCTCTTTCAAAGCACCGCATCAACCAGCCCTCGCCACAGCGAATAAAGCGCCGCAGAGGGAAGACGTAAAGGAGCTGTCAGCTGATCACAGCCGTTCTCCCACAAAATAAAGATTCCTGCCTCAAACCTCAAAGCAAACAGCAGCGAAACTTCACTGTACCGGGAGGTTCACCACAAAGTTGGGAAGAAGAAAAGCCTGGATTTGCAAAAGACCCGACTTGACATGGAATCCATACATTGATGCCTGAAAGCGGAGGAGGAGTAAAACAATAATGAGCAGAGCAGCATCTTAAGAGTGGAAACCAACGATAGAAAGTCCATAATGTTTAAAGCGAGGGACTCCTCAACCAGCAGAGCTGCAGGACCTCAAATCAGCTGTATATTTAATGAATTACATTGACGGATTCTTGTTCAACAGCAGAGGTTATCACACATGGAAGAAATACACAGCAACTAGGAAGTTTGTGGAACAAACTTGTACTAGCATACTGTGTTTTTTTTAATAGTTTTCCTAAATTTTTATTTAAACAATTACAATATATCAACGCTGTCCAAAGTATTTCCATTTTTTAGATTTTTAGTTTACTACATATAATTAGAATGAACAAACTATCCCGTACACTGTCTCTAAATGCCTTGATGAATGGACCAATAGAAATTCTTCAAAATAACCTGGAATTTATAAGAAATATGGTGTTTTGGAGAAACTTGTATTGCATTGGACATAAATGAGATATTATAAATTGAAAAGCTCTGGAATATAATCAGGAAGAAGATGGATGATCACAAGCCATCAAACCAAACTGAACTGCTTGAATTTTTTGCACCAGGAGTTCAGGCATAAGGTTATCTTAAAGCAGTGTGTAAGACTGGTGGAGGAGAACATGCCAAGATGCATGACAAAGTAAAGTGACAAAATCTTCTCAACAAATCCTAAAAAATGCTAAAAAATACTTAAGAGAACCCAATTCAACAAATTATACAGTGTGTTATACCTCTTAAACCCAAAAGTTTCCACAGGAATGATCATATATTGCTGAATTGAGTCAATACAGGGTCTGCAGTGTTGCCTGTGCAAGGAGCCTATTCCACTGTGAAAATGTATACGTGTGTTGATGGGTTTTTCATCGATCTGCAATTACACCACCAAAACAGTAGTTGGCGCCAAAGGCAGAAATACGATGGCATTGGAAAAATTTGGGGAAAAAAATTAGAGGAAGATGGACGATCACAAGCCATCAAACCAAGCTGAACTCCTTGATTTTTTTGCACCAGGAGTGCAGGCATAAAGTTTTCCAAAAGCAGTGTGTAAGACTGGTGGAGGAGAACATGCCAAGATACATGAAAACTTTGATTAAAAAACAGTTTCAACATTGATGTGCGACATTTTGGCGCAAAATTTGACAAAAACTACATTTCCTCAGTTTTGCCCATTTCTTTGTATTCTTATTTGTATGCTCAGAGTCATTGTCCTGCTGCATGACCCACTTACAGTTAAGCTTCAGCAGACAGATAGATACCTTATAACATTCTCCTGTAGAAACTGCTGGTACAATCCATTAATAATGCGATGCCAGCAAAGCAGCTGTGAGCAATAATACTGCCACCCCCATGCTTAACAGCTGGGATGAGCTTTTAGGTTAGGATACAGTGTTGTTTTGTGCCAAAGATAATGCTCTTTTATTTAAAACAAAATATTTGATTTTGGATTCTTATGAACCAGAACACCAGAACAAAAAAAAGCAGCTCCAGGCTGATTAACTTAAGCAACATTTTTTAGAGAGTACTTGGCTTCCTCTTTGCTTTCCTGTCGAACACACCATCATTCTTGTTCAGCGTTTGCCTGATAGTGGGCTTATGAACACTGACATTAAGCCATTAGATGTTACCCCAGGGTTCCTTGTGATTTTTTCTCTCAAGATTATATGTCTTGCCCTTAGGAGAGTCCCAGCAGTGCTGAATGTGCTCAATTTATAGATCATCTAGCTCACAGTGGACTGTTAGAGACAAAAGTCTTCAGAAACAGTTTTGTAAACTTTTCCAGCCTGGTGAGTTTAGATAACTCTCTTTCTGAGGTTCCCAGGAATCTCCTTTGTTCAAAGCTTGGTGTGCTTTCATAAACCTGTGAGGTGAAGAACAGACTTTAAGGTCTTTTCAGGACTTTGAGGAGTGAGGACTAGGGGTGGGCAATATTATATCGTATACAATATATCGTGACACAGAAATATCATGATATTAAAAATCCATATTGTGATAATAGGGATGTTCTGTCTTAAAAGTAGTCTATTATTTACTGTGAAGTTTTAATTTTATTAATTGTATAATTGTTTTAGCTAGCGGTTTATATCGTCACTGTCCTATGAAAAACACTTATCTCCATTTTTGTTCATTTTTAGTTTACTACATAATTTGAACAAACAAACTGTCCCTTACACTGTGCCAAAAATTCGTAATGCATAGACCAATAGAAACTCTTCAAAATGACCTGAAATAAACTGTTTTTACATTGACATCCACTGAAAGTTTACAAGGTTTTTTCTGTTTTGGAGATCAGTGTTTTTCATTGGACAGCGACGACATGCATGCACTAAATATTCTGCAATATTTTTTGCTGCATTATATTATTTTATGCTATATTATTTATTTTGCCACATTATGATTATACTGTTATACTATTATACTATATTCCTGAAATTAATTAATTCTTTTAGTTTTCCTAAATCGCCAAGTATATCGTTATCACAAAAATACCCTGAAATATCGTGATATTATTTTAGAGCCATATCGCCCACCCCTAGTGAGGACCCAAGTTTATGTTCTCAGAGTGGCTGCAAAATTCATATCTGATTGCCATCCTCCTGACTGACACAAGGAGCTACAGTGACAAGTCAGCAGCTAGGAGCTGTGAGCAATAGTACTGCCACCCCCATGCTTAACAGGTGGGATGAGGTTTTTAGGTTAGAATGCTTGGTTGTTGTTTTTTGTTTTTGCCAAACATAACGCTTTTTAATAAAAAGAACACATTTTCGATTAATATGACACAGAACACTCTTACAACAACAAGCTCCTGGCTTATATACTGAGTCTCAAGCAGTCGATAATACTTTATGTTGTATTAAAAAAAAAAATTTCAATATGTGTCATCAAATCCTTTTTTTGCCCTACACTCTCCACAGAGAAATATGCCAGGGGGGGGGGGGCTCTTAAAGTAACACTGCATATATATCTTGTAATAAAAAATAAAAATAGAAAATCTGTAAAGTTCCTGTTTTTTTTTTTTTTACCATATTTTGATCAGCTCCTTGTCAATCATTATATACTGCAGCCAATCATTTTAACAGGTCTTTCAAAAAAAGGCAGACACTGCCAATCAGGTTATTATACCTTATTCAGGATAAGACAGTTGGTATCGGTATCAGTACTCGGTTTCATTCGATACCAGAAAAGCTGGTATCGTTATCGGTAAGGAAAAAGTGGTATCGGTGCATCTTTAGTTTACAGCCAATGAAAACCCAAAAATTAGTATCTCAAAAAAATTGTATTTTATGAAATCGACATTTTAATAGAAGTTCTCAGCAGAGGAAAGCATGAAGTGCTGTAAACTTCCTGGGAAAACTCTGCATTGACTTTGAACTTGATATAACTTTTATGGAGATGTGGATTTCATTTTCCAGCAGGACTTGGCACACTGCCAAAAGTACCAATTAGTCTTATATAATATTCAAATTTTCTGAGACACTGAATTTTAAACTTCACATTCTGAACTGAATTACTGAAATAAAGTAACTTTTCAATGGTATTCTAATTTTCTGAGATGCACTATAGTATATTGAGTTTCACAGTACCGTGATATTATCATATCTTGAGATGACCTGTGATTCCCACTGCTAATAAATATCCCCCAAAGTTGCCCATAATAGCATTCTGAATAGCATTACAATCCAATGCTTCCCTTCAGGTGCAACTATTTTGGCAGCCTTCTGTTTAATATTGTATTGTATTGACTGTATTTCAGGTCAAATTTACACAGAAACCCCCCAAAAAACTGTAAAAAGTTGAAACTTCAAAGTGGCAGCTCTGAATTTCAGTTCACTCAGAGTTTAAAGAAGCTTAAAGCAGCTGTGCTTACCGTGCTGCAGAGCGACACCTGAAAGATACTTCCATCACTTCCTCCACAGTATGCAAAATACTCGCAGGGGTCAAGGGTCACAGACATGATGCTGACATCAAACAGGACAGACAGAAGCATCTCCCCGGAGGAAATTTCCCACAGCTGTAAGAGAGAAAACAGATACGTTTATGTTAATGATGCACAAAATAAAATTTCTGCTTTAATTCATGCAAAATTAATTAAACTTTAGAAAAGCATGATGTTTATGATGCTAGATTACTGTAATAATGGGGTCAATCGCTTAAATTAATTGGAATAATCACCACAGAATTCTGTGATTAGTCACAATTAGCCAAACTATATTTCCCCATTTTAAAACTAAGCTTTTATTAATAATAATAATAATAATAATAATAATAATAATAATAATAATAATAATAGTAAAAGTATTCATACACAGAAGATTGGCAAAAGATATAGGAAATATTATTGTTTCACAAAATTTGAACAGCTTCACCAATAAAGACAGACAGAAAGATAGAAAGAAGGGTCCGCATTCAATGCATACCTTGCAGAAAATTAAAACAAAATGAAATCATATTAACATTAGTGGTGTCAATCACTTAAATAAAAATATTTGTATTATATTACAAAAATATTCTATGATAAAGCATGAAAAATGGAAATGTAGGCACTTCCCTGTTTTTTTTTTTTTTTTTTTTTTTTTTTTTACAGTATTATAATAATATCTCAGAATAGTTTAAATGCCTTTTAAATTAGAATCTTATAATGTGCTGAGTAAAAGTTTAACCCAGAGCTTTAGCATGTTCAACTTTGAACAACTTCCAGCAGCTCTGTGTATTTGTATGGGAACTAGAGTGTGCAAGAAAATATTTAATCTATATTTCAACATAAATAACAAGGAATTTTATTGTTAACATAGCTAAATAAAAAGTGAATTTTAGCAGGAAGTTGGGGCCAAACTTGAAAACATGATTAATTTGCGTTAAAAGTTTCCAGGTTAATTGCATGTGTTCACACGTTAACATTGTTACATTTCTCTGTAATTCTATAGTCTAGCATTTTATAATCCACTTTTCTACATTTTATAAAGGTTTGTGTATCAACATGTTTTTTTAACTACTTATTATCAGTTTAATTATCACATTTTGATTTATGGTGGTTCTCTAACAAAAAAAAAAAAAAAAAAGATGATCCTTACATTTCCTCTGACCTTACAGCTCTATAAAGGCACTGGATTGTACCACCAATAAAAATCACTCTGCAGAGCACTGCACATTTTTGTTCCAAGCCCCAAATTAACGACTTGACAGATCAAGTTATTTAGGAGTGATGATACTTTTGCCAACATTTTTGATGGTCACTTATTGTGCCCTGAGCCAGTATAATATAGCCGGAGAGGAAAGTGCTGAGAGGAAGCTTTTAAAAGCTCAGAGGAGGAAGTGGGTTTGCAGAGCTTACAGTGAGCCAGGTGAGGCCATTCATCCAGCTTCAATCCAAACTACAGACAACCATTAGCACATAGCTAACGGAAAACTTAGCAGAGCCTCAGTGCTGTTATTCTAAAGAAGCCATATATGGGCGTAGTGTTTTTATGCTCTGCTTTGTGTGCAGCATTATTTTTCCATTATTTTTTCTAAAAAACACACAATCAGTATCACTCTCCTCATGTTGAAGCTTTACTAGTGATAGGGTGAGTCCTAATGGGTGGGTTGGGTAATTAGCTGTGCAAAAATGTGGAGAAAATGGGATCAAAAAAAGGAAAGAAAAAATAAAGAAACACTTTTTTGCAAGTGACAAAAGAAATCAGCAAAAAAAAAAAAAAAAAGATCATTTTGCTGTTCTCCTTATCACTACTGGTAGAATAGGATGAAAAAAAAAAAAAAACAAGACCTGTGATTACCACTGCTAATAAATATTCCCCACAGTTGCCCATATCAGTTTTTTTTTTTGTATCATTTATTCTCCCAGTAAATGCTTATTTTCCTTCTGAATAGCATTACAATCCAATGCTTCCAGTGCAAATATTTTGGCAACCTTTGCTTTAATATTGATATTACTAGTCAAAGGTGTCACTACTGGTGGAATAGGATGAAAATTAAATAATAAAAAAAAAGTAAAAAAAAAAAAATAATAAAAAATTGTAACAAACTTGTAACATAAATCAATGATCCAGAATGTAATGATACTAATAATGCACAGATATAATCTCTAGTAGATATATAATGGGAAATGAGAACAGTGTGAATTATTATTTAGCTAAAAACAGCACAAAAAAAAAAATAGTACCCTGATGTGATAATTAGGGGTAGGTGATCTGGCACGATATTTCAGATATATAATATTGAATCACGATAATCAAAAATGTTGCGTGAACGTGCTGCCATGTGGCGGTTCTGAAGAGGGGTTTGCCACAAAGAGTGAGACAAATGCTGCCAGGTAAGTTCCAAATCCCAGTGAATTTATTAGTGTTTCCACAGTCATGACAAACAATTAAAAAAATCAAAAAGAGAAAAAAAAAAAAAAACTATACAAAAAGAAAATAAAGAAATAATAAGTACTAAAGTCCAGGAGGACTTGAAAGCAGTACTACCAATGAAATAATAATACTGACTTCAGCTTCAACTCAGATTACCTAGCCAAAAACAATGTACAACAAGAAAACCAACCAACCAACTAACCAACCTCTTCCCTCCAAAAGGTAGCCCCTTTTAAACTTGTAGCCCCGCCCCTAATAAACCATTGCTAACAAGCAGGAGGGTGAAGTAAAAATCACATCTCATACACACTTTTACACAAACTACTGCAGCAATAATATAAACAGACATGTCTTATTATCACAGTGCACTATAAGGTAAGTATTGGGGTGTCACGATTCTCTAAATTCTCGATTCGATTTTATTTCCGATTTTAGGGTCACGATTCGATTCTCGATTTTCGTTTTTCTTTTTTTTTTTTTACAGCAGAGAGGCATATGCCAGTTTTAGATTAGTCTATGGTCAGTCATTGGTTTGATTCATCAAATTTACAATATCTTATTTCAAAAGGTGGGCTTGATATAAGTGATGCAAAGTGATACTAGTGATCTGTAATACACCACATTAGGCACTAATGGTCAAATTTAAATAATTTAATTAAGATGTATTTGTAATGCCATCTAGTGGCTTTTTTTGGCAGCAGCAGTGTGCACTATTAAAACAGCAATGTGCAACATAACAAAATAAATAATAAAAAACAGGAACAGTCACATACAAATGACATACAGCCTTAACAAACTGAACTCTTAACTGAACAGTTAAACATGAAAAATAAGACTTTAAGACTTTTTCGGTCCCTGAGAATGACAAGTTTTTTCTTTAACAAAGATATATTATTAACTTTATCTGAGAGAAAGATGCTCCTTAAGGTACCAAAACTATTAACATAATTAAGGCTAGACTAAACAACTGTTATTTCTATATTTTCACATTCTCTGGAGAAAGGGCTGCTCTTTCAGCTACAGTGTGCTGCGCCATTTGCGGGAGGGATCATCAATCCTCTTTTTGATTTTGACTTTTGACCATGACATAATTTCGATCAGTTTCGATGAAATATCGAAATCGTGACACCCCTAGTAAGTATACATAATTTTTTGATAAAATACATTTTTTTTTTATTATTTTCTTCCCCACAGGTATCACAGGAGATGGAACCCACCCCCTCTTCTTAGTAGGCCGAGGGCCCTTGGGCTACTACAAGAAAAGGAGTTGGCTGGCCTGCCAGTCCCCCAGAAAACCCCTAAGGAGCAGGTGAGTACAACATCTTATACATTTAAAGCATACAGTTAGCTCCTTGAAATGTCTCTGGCACATTCAGGTGATGAGTGGGAGCTACTGACTTCATCACATGTTGGTAATATTATTCCGTTTGATACAATTTGGCACATCCCTACTCGAGACACATTTACCACCTAATGAGGAAAATGCTTGTATAAAACAATTTTGCTTAAATACTTTTACAACAAAAAACAAAAAAATCAGATCACAGGAGCCCATGAGGACGAACAGCTTCAGGACACTCTCCTCCTCTCGCCTTTCCTTCCACAATTCAGGGTGATGGATGTGCCGTCATAAAGAAGACAAACTGACCGTAAAATAAAGCTGAGATTGGACCAATAATTGGACAAAGATCGGTGTGACGAGCCAGTCATAAAACAGAAGTGCTGAAGTCCAGAAGAAAATAAACAACCTGCCCTTTTCAGAGGCACAGGCTCCACACTGAGACGCAGGACTCAGGACTGCGCCAATAATTGATAATATTGAGTATTACAATACTTTAAATGTCAATATTACTTCAAAATTAAATCTTTTCATTCATGCTATAGCAATAATAGTCTCTTTTGCCCCTTGATGCTCCATCTCTCCATCGCATTCTCTCTATAGCTGCGTCACTATCAAAATGTCATGCAAATGTTATTATGGAGCTATTATGGAATTTCTGTAGGAAAAAAAAATGCAATCGTGTTTTCTATCTACTACAGTTATTGTAATAAACTTTATGTGACATTATATTCTACTGTGAGCAGAATTAAGAGATTTAACTGTTTAAATCCGTCTGCAATGTTTATTCATGGCTGTTACCAGGCAGAACGAACACTGGCCCACCGTGACAGAGATCTCTGTGCCACCCTAATGACGTCACAAAAACTCTGGAAAATGAAGTGTAAAGGGATGGAGTGCTACAAACTAGTAGCTCTCCAGCCCAGAGGGTTGTTGAACCCAATTGCAGAAAAAGTTGATCTCAAAGCAAGAAATCCCAAAAAGAAAGGAAAAACTAAATAAATAAAAACACCACTCCTCACGCGGGATCAAACTCGTGTCACCAGGTTCGCGGCCTAATACACTACCGCTGCCCCAGCTAGTGAATTGGGACAAAGCCGGGGAAAACGTCCTTATAAGGAGATAGGGAGCTGAAAAACGGTCAGAAAAACAAGAACGGGCGGAAACTAGTCACGCCGACCGCGACAGAGAGAGACAGGGGAGGGATGTAAACAAAGAGATCACCAGATCTACCAGAGATGCATTTTATTTATTAATTTTTTCCATTATCGTTCATCATAGTTCAAACAACCTCACGGGCCCGATGTTTCATGCTCTATTGCCGACCCATACCCTAACCAAACATCTGGGATTACAAACACACCAGACAGTTTTAATAAGAGGAGCGAGCAGCCGGTTTGCAGCGAAATTAATGAAAAAGTGGATCAGCTGACGATTGTTTACATTTATTTTACAGTGTAACAAACTGTATCTTGGATAAGTCACAATTTACTTTTTTTCTAATATAGTTTTTTTCTGTTTTGAAATATATTTTCTGATTCATTTTCTTTCTCTTTTTTTCACATTTTTCCCATTTTCTCCCAATTTAGCTAGTCCCACCCCATCACTGGTAATGTCACAACACCAGGAGGGTGAAGACTTGCACATGCCTCCTCCAATAAATGTGAAGTCAGCCACCGCCTCTTTTCTGCTGCTGATGTAGCATTGCAGAGTAGCATCACAGCACACTCGGAGGAAAGCGCAGCGACTCGGTTCCGATACATCAGCTCACAGACGCCCTGTGTTAATCGACATCACACTTTGAAGTTATGAGGGGAAAGAGCACCATCTACCCACCCAGAGAGAGCAGAGCCAATTGTGCTCACTCGGGGCTCCGGCAGCTGATGGCAAGCTGAATGACTATCTCTCGATCATAGCGGCAGGGCTTTTTTTGGACTGTTGGACTACTCGGCGCACTTTGTATTCTTTCTTAATTCTTTAGCTTTTTCACCAACATTTTGGACATTTACTTTATAAAATAATTACATTTATTTTTCAGTCTGTTCAAAATCAATAAATAAAAATGGCTAGAGCGTCATAAATAGAATTGGAACTTTTGAGTATATTTATTTATAATATTTAACTGTGTAGCAATTACATGATCTAATGCAGAAAATACACACTGAAGGAGGTTAGGGCTCTGCCAGGCTCTTTGTGGTGCTTTTTAATCTGACCCTGGATCAGAGTAATTCAGCAGACAATAATCATTTATCTGAATTTGATTTATTCTCCAAGCTTCCTGAGATGCACCTACACAGACACTGACACACACAAAGACATAATGTGATTTTTTATGAGGTATATTTACCAAAAGGGAGTCTCTAATATGGTGGGCAGTAAAAACAGAATAGGACAATACACTCAGAGATGGCTGCTTAATAGCTACTCCCACCCTTGTACTTCCACTCCCTGACTGTTTTATAATGTATATAATAATAAAAGGCAGCTTAACTCGTGGCTTTTGAGCAGAGATTTTGCTGATACTGCTTCAGGCGGTCTCTGGGGGGCTGTTAAGGCTAATACAGGTGATTACATCCTGTCCATAAAGCCCAGCAGCAGTTTGACCTCTATGACCTCTGCTCCTGATTTAAACACAAGCATTCCTCCCTTTCCTGAAGCTGGAAAAACCCGTTTATCTAAAGTGACAGACAGACAGCAATCCGGCTGATGACACCGAGCGCCGGCCATCAGGTTGGTGACAAACGTAGAGCAGAAGAGATGAATTAAACCCAAAAATGATTGAGCTGATTGATGAGAATTCTGGGCAATAACACTCTGGAGACCAGCAGAGAGGGACGATAACAAGAGTGCAACAGCGGTTAAAAAAATAAAAATAATAAAATAGTGCTGTTTGTATATTAAAAAAAGTGAGAAAGAGAGAAAAAGAAAGCCAAAGCAAAAGTTAAAATTGAGAGAAAAACGATTAGCATAAAATCACATCGTCCTTAACTGTGAATTCCAATTTATTGATACAATCGATTTATCGCCCAGCTCTAATTTAAAGTTAATTCAAAGTCAGTTCTGTGTGGTTTAACCCTTTGAACCCCATCCTATTCTGATGTCTTTTTTTCCATTTTTATAATAAGTAAAAGTTCCCCTTTCACTTGTTATAACACATTTATGTTAGGAGATAGCCACATGCTATTATTTTTCTTTATAGCAGAAGACACTAAACTGCTAAAAAATGTCATCATTTGAGATGTAAATGCTTCCAGAATTTACATCTCAAAGGCTTCAGACCATCAAAACCAGCACAACACAACACGCTAACAGCTTCTTCCCCAGAGCTGCAGCACTCCTTAACCACAGCGGACACCTGTGGAGTCTCCAACCCTCACTCACTGAACTGTACTGACCGGATTTACAATTCACTCACTTGCACAGCTGTACAGATGTTCTCCTGTAACGTAAACATCATCTGCAACTTTCTTTAAACAATATTTAATATCAAGGACATTTTACCTCAAGATTTTTTGGATACAATAGTATTCATATGTGTACAGTTCTGATTTTTGAGGTTAGCTGCTTATTACTGCTGAAGAAATTCGGAAATCTAAGTTTACTTTAAATAAACTGAAGCACTGTACTCACCTAAATAAACAGATTTCAGAAGAGAAATCTGTGTAAATTAACCTCCAGCGCTCGTTTGACTTTAAATGAAAGTATTTTTTTTATTATTATTACAGTTTTGTTTACTTAGCTTAGCTTTACTTAACATAAGGTAGCCCACCACCACCAAGTGGTGAGATCTGCTGCATACAAGTTCCTTATATGTATGAAAATAGACCAGAAAATAAATGCTCAATCATCTGGTGCACCTTATAGTGTGAAAAATATGGTAACATGATATATTAAGCATGAGATGTATGTAAGCATTCCCACAATGCTTTGTTTAAATGTTATTCATTTGGAATCTACTGTAACAGATATGTGGGTGTTAAGACCCTTCAAAATTCAGAAGTGTAATGCACAGAGGCTGTGTTTACTGTAGATTTCTTCATGGTTTAAAACAGTGTAAAAGAGTTCCTTCAACTCTGATGATAAGCAATGTAAAATTTATATCAGGGACTGGGTTCAAAAGGAATAGCAAGCAAGGGGCAGGTGTCTGGAGACGCTCGCCCGATCCTGAGCAATCACCGATCTCAGCATGAGGACAAAGCAGCTCTGACAACACATGAGTGCAGTGAACTCCAGAAACGAGCTGGTCTGGGGTTGCCTGAAGCTCTGCTGCTTGTGTCAAGAAAGCAGGAGAAAATAGAGCTGAAGCCTGAGGAGAATCCCTGGTCTGTCAATGCTTTTTTAAAAATTTTTTTAAAGGAATCTTAACAGCACAAGATACACACCCTGATCTCATGCTCCCTGAACCACTCTTTCACTATTTCAGTCATATGCCCAAAAGGGGCCGTGGATAAAAAAAAATAATATTATATTATTATGCAATTCGTGCTCATGATTTCTGTAAATCAAGCGATTGATTTCTTTAATTTGAATGAATGATTTCTTTCGAGCAAAATTCAAGCAAACGATTTTTATGTGCACTAAGACAAGAAGCTCGGAGGAAAGGAGCATTTTCCACCACTACGGCAAATTCTGCACACTTTATTATCTAACTGTAACACTAGAGCTTTAATAATCAGCAGGTTATAAATGTAGATAACTGATTATCATCACAGCAGCCCTGTAACAGGTCAAAAGCGGGAAATTCTCCTTTCCCTCTATGCTTCTTGTCTTAGTCCTCATAAAGATCATTTGCTCGAATTACAGAAATTGTGAGCATGAGTTTAAGAAATCGTGAGCATGAATTATAGAAATCGTGAGCACAAATGACAGAAATCGTGAGCACGAATGACAGAAATCGTGAGCACGAATGACAGAAATCGTGAGCACGAATGACAGAAATCGTGAGCACGAATTATAGAAATCGGGAGCATGAGTTATAGAAATCGGGAGCATGAGTTATAGAAATCGGGAGCATGAGTTATAGAAATCGGGAGCACGAATGACAGAAATCATGAGCATGAATTACAGAAATCGTGAGCATGAATTCCAGAAATCGTGAGCACGAATTAAAGAAATCGTAGGCACCAATTAAAGAAATTGTGAGCACAAATTACAAATTGTTTACTCAAATGAAAGAAAACATCAGCTTGAACTGCTATATAATTCCCTTGATATAATTATGGGCTCCTGGGCTACGCCCACTGGCTCTTTGGCCTGCACTAGTGAGATTGTGACCTCTGGTGTTCAAACAATTCAACTGCATAATGTGTCATAACAGTACATGGAATTGCTTGTGTCCCTTGATATCAGATAGCTAAACGATTTTTCCAAATCGAGTACGAGTACTTTAGGATTTGAAAAGAAGCCAAACTAGCCCTTACATTTTTTTTTAAATACGCATCCAATTTGTCCTTCACCATGGTGACGTATCTGGCTGTTCTTCACATTGTCTTCATCAAAATGTCATGATGAACAGAACAATAGATCTGCTGCACAATTGCTTTTTTCAATGACTTCCACTGAAGGTTAATGGTTTTTCCTTCTCCACTAAAGTCGCCATATTGGAGCGACTACATGAATATCTCCCGGCATATTTATAATATATCTAAGGTGACTTTTCTATGAAATATATACAATTGTTTTGCGGCTTTCTGTAAAACGAATTTGAAGAGAATGTGCATTGCTTTTTGTTATTGCCAATATCTCCCGCCCATAAATATGTATGGATATGTATGGATATGTCTACAGTATGTCTAGGTTTCTGCTCACGGCTTCCCAATAACACACCTACACTGAGAGTGCTGACTTTCCATTTCTAATACAGCTTAATTTAATATCTTATGTTTATTACTTATTTTAAATGTAAAATTGTGCCACATTCATAGTGTTGGGTCAAGGATATTTTTAATAAGCATACATTTTTATTAAGTACAGTTTGTCGTTAAATTAAATTACCAGTTAATAACTAAAAAGACAGCATACACAATCAGCTTTTACGACTGAACCATCCACTATTTAACTTTATATCATTTAAATCTATGCTAGCTAATCTATGATGACACAAAGAACACCCACACACATTTTTCATGCTCAAGCTGGTTAAAATGCATAAAGCAACCAATACATACACTGTGCATGAAATTTATCCCTGAAAATAATATAAACAAATGTGCACAAAGAGAAAATGGCTGAAAAAATTTATAAAATAAACAAATAAATAGGACTGAGAAAATCACAAGATGTGAAAGTTGACATCTAAGCAGAGGTGCTACTTTATAGAATCTAAATCTAGATCTATACTTTTCATAAATATGATGTGCTTTTATACTATGAGAGATTTTCCTTTAATTTGATTTAAACCATCACAAAATATCACTTTGATCATGGTACAATATTGCATTGAAGTGTTGATTTTTCCCAACATCATGAAGCTCTAGGCTGATTTTAGCACTGCTTTGAGTAAACATGCCTCAGAGTCAGAGTTGCCAGGTTCGAGTTTTACCGGGAAATTGGGCTTGTTTGAAATGCCAGACGTGGGTGAAATTTTAGGGGAGGTGGGGAGCATTTTTTGGGTTACTTTTCAAAAATGACTGCGGCCACCAATTACAACAATTAGAACAATAAGAACCAGGAGAACAGAACGACATAAAGGACACCTTAGTTTCTCTGGTCCGAATCAGTTGAGTTTGTTCACTTGGGGCGTTTTCTCTCTTTGTTTGGTTTGGTTTCACACAGACATGAATAATAACCGCACGAGCAGGCTGTGTCCTCTGATTTGTCAGAAGTGTCTGGCGTGGGAGTAAATATAAATATATGAAAAAAGTAAAAAAAAAAAAAAAAAAAAGTATATATATATATATATATATATATATATATATATATATATATATATATAGAAAGAGAGAGAGAGAGAGAGAGAGAGAGAGAGAGAGAAGATTCTGTGTTTCAGTGCGTACATCTGTGCTTTAACACTGAACGCTGAAACGCTACACTTTTAAACAGTGTTTGGACATGCAGCGCAGATGTACACATAATAAACAGAGTCACTCGGCTGTGAGCAGTGAACGCAGCACAGACCGTGCGTGCATTAACTCAGCGTTTGTTCTTAGCTGTGGTAATTAGCATTTTCTGGCTAATATATCAGTTTAAACTGAGTCTTATCAGCGGTTTAGCTCAAATAAATGGACTATATTTTAATTGGTGGATCGGATCCAGACTGGATCACGTTCACACTCGGTCCGGTTCTTTTGATAAGCACCCGAGTGCAATTACTGTTTTCACACCTGCTCAATTGAACCGCACTAAAGTTACAAACGGATCAGAGTTCGTTTTAATCAGAACCAAACAGTGCTGGTGTGAAAACGCCCTTAGACTGACTTTGGGCTGGATATTTTTGTTGGACCTGGCAACCCTGCTCATAGTTTAAAATGTATACTATCAGCTCAACTCACTCTTTCAGCATATGTCACGTGACCTTTCATTATATCGCTCCTTAAAGTGATGCACCCCTCAGGTGTGGTTAAGAATAATGATAATATTAAATCCACTGGCAGCACTGGTGAATCACAGTGTGTTCTACAGGCATTTTTTTTTTTTTTTATAAATTCCTGTATCTGATCGCACACTGGAGTGACATTTCGCACGGTAAAGTCTCCTCATTTACATATCCAGAGGGTGGGATTTTCTGAGAGCCGGGGTGACTTACCCTGTGGTCAACTTTCCCACTCTGTTTGAAACGACTGCGACCCATAAAGCCCCGGCTCCCGTCATCCTGACCGTTTCCCTTCCAATCACTTCTGCTCCTGTGAACTCTACCGTGACCGCCGCCATGCCCGGGGGAAACCCCGGGCGATTCTGGGTAATGACAGAGTGCAATCGGTGTGACATTGAGCGGGCCGTGTGTGTCGGCGTGCCCCGGCTCTAGCGCCGGGAGCTCGGGCGGAGAGCGAGCGGCTAGTCGTTTGTGACGGCCCCTCAGACCACGCCGCGCTAGCTGCTAGCCCTCAGACCTGTCATGCTCGCTGTTTGGTTAACAGGCTTGATTACTTCACCTAATCCTGTCACAGCAATGTCAATGACAATGGCCGTGAAGTCCAAACATCTCGTGCGAGACGATAACGTGACTTGTGACATGTGACTGGACTGCGCCGTCAAAAGCCCTGGACAAGTGCAGACACTTACGCTTTAGAGAGATGGTTTATGGAAGCATTCTTACAGCAGACAGACAGGATTTCCCATTTTCCATGGAGGGGGATCACATCAAAAAAACAAAAATTCCAGTCAGAGTAGAATCCACTATAATAAATAAAAATTTAATCTGTTAAAATACATCAATAAATAAATAGATAATTTATAAAAATGACCTTACAAATGAACAAGCTTTTGTAAACTCCTACGACCTCTGATGTGGAGAACATGGGCAGAATCACAGAATTAATTAAAGTGGAATTCAGATATAAATAATAATAAACTATTTATATTGCATCTTTCATACATTCAAATAGAGCTCAAAGAACAAGAAAATGCACAATTAAGAAAACAAACACTTTAAGAGAGGCAAGTAAGAGGAAAAAATATCTCTGGTCACAGCTTTAAACCCTCTTTTCTAAATTAACATGTTAAATAAAGAAATAGATATATTACATTTAATCTAATCTAATATAAAAAACAATTACCTTACATCAATTACTTTTTAAACCTTTCAGATCTGAATTATCTCCAGTGATATGCAAAGAAAAGAGAACTCTAATATTATTCTTGAAAATCTATATAGAAAATAAATCCAATTAACTAAAATACTGAACGTATTTTAGTATGTTTTTTTATTTCCATTGCATTGGAACTTTTTTCATAAATTATCCCTAAACAGGAAAACATCACAGCTGTTCTACATCACAGTACATTACTAAAAATTAGCTGTTACTAGATGGATCTAGTATCTACTTCCGGCGCCGACGCGAGTGGCTGCCTGTTCCAGTAGCTCCGTTTCTTTGTGTGTTTTTCTGAGTTTTTTACGTTTATTTATCGTCTTCGAGAATTTCCCCCCGGGGATCAATAAAGTATCTATCTATCTATCTATCTATCTATCTATCTATCTATCTATCTATCTATCTATCTAGTTTTTTCAGTGCAGTGGGCGGGGCCACTATTAATAAAACAAGTAATTGTTTTATTGATATATAAACTTGTTAATTGGCTGGTTCATGGTCCATTCTGCTGAACAGCTCTCAAAACATTTAAAGTTAAATAAAATACATGATGATGATGTCCACTCTAACGGATGCAGGCTAATGTAAAAAATAATACGTTTAACTTTTTCTTAAAAGCATTAACAGAGGGAGACTGCCGGATCATTTTTGGGACATAAAAACGAAATGGTGTCACTGTGCATCGTTCAGATATTCAGCGCACTTTGCACAAGGAGAGGCTGTATGAGAGAGTAATGCAGAAGAAGCCTTTTCTGAGCACACGCCACAAACAGAGTCACTTGAGGTAAGCTAAAGCACATTTGGACTAAAGCAGTCTTTATTTTGGAATAAGGTGCTGTGGACTGATATTAATGCACCTGCCTAATGAACATTGTTGTTTTATTCTATAAACCATGGACAACATTTCTCCCGAATTCTAAATAAAAATATTCTCATGTAGAGCCTTTATGTGCAGAAAATGAGAAATGCTTGAAATAACAAAAAATAACAAAGAGTTTTCAGACCTCAAATAATGAAGAAAAAAAAAATAATAAAGTTTTAAGAGTTCAGAAATCAATATTTGGAGGAATAACCCCGGTTTTTAATCACAGTTTTCATGCATCTTGGCATGTTCTCCACCAGTCTTACACACTGCTTTGGATAACTTTATGCCACTCAAAAATTCAAGCAGTTCAGCTTGGTTTGATGGCTTGTGATCATCCATCCTCCTCTTGATTATATTCCAGAGGTTTTTAATTTGGAAAAACAAGCAAAATCATCATCATTAAGTGGCCTCTTAACTTTTTTTCCAGAGCTGTATTAGTATGGGCAGGTGAGCACATTAAAAACAAACACTGAAATCAACATCAAAATTCAACACAGGAGCATCTCTAAACTTAAAATATGCATCATAGTTTTAGTTATTAGAGCAGTAAAGACTACATGATTAAAATAAATGACCCTTGATTAAACAGCTATGATAAGCTCTCTATCTGAATGGTAATTAGTGTCTTGCAATTAAAAAGCTGTGTTCATCAGTCTGTATTTATCCCGCAGAACATACCTGCAGTAGATTTGTTTATGTAGTATAATATTCTGTTTACCAGAAGCTTAACAGTCTCCTCCAATAATATTCAGCTGGCTGTTTGGCAACAAAACATTATTTTATTTATTTTTAATAAATATAATTGTGTTGACTTAACTTAACTATTATTCAGGTCAGTATGTTTGTGTGCCATTTTATTCTATTAAATATTAATATATTATATTAGTCCATAGTTATCCATACCAAATTAATTGACAACCACTGCAAAGTTATAAATCCTCCAAGGTGCCCTCTGCCATGCCTTAAAACTTCTCTTCACACATTTCCCTCTGTTATTTCTCACACAGAACAGAGCTCACTGACTCAAATCAGAGAAAT
This sequence comes from Astyanax mexicanus, assembly GCF_023375975.1. Lineage (NCBI taxonomy): Eukaryota > Metazoa > Chordata > Actinopteri > Characiformes > Acestrorhamphidae > Astyanax > Astyanax mexicanus. The sequence continues at coordinate 17,867,428 of NC_064423.1, read as the reverse complement.
TCTGCAAGAATCGATACACTAATCATATTTCTAAGTAGAAGAGAATAGGTAGTTTGGCCTAAAGGAAAATCATCCATCTTATTAAGCTATTTTTCCAGTTCTTGACCCTGAAACAGAAAATCCAGACAGTGATGGCAGAGTCCGACTCTTTTGGTTGAAGAAATGAGTATTTACATCACTTCCTGATTGGAATAAGGCATAAATACTGGAAATCAATTGCCATTTGAAAAATGCATTTTAAATCCCTAATAAAATATGATAAAAACTCTAAAAAGAGTGTGCAATATTTGGCTCAAAAATGCACAAAAAAAAACAAAACATTTCTCAGCTTGGTAAGGCTACTGCACCTGCGCATATCTTCACAGTGAGAGGGACACTGATTCTCCTCCACTATATACCATTTATACAGCAGTCAGTGGCCTAGATCATCAATGATAAAGTCTCTGGTGGTGCTCGATATATCGCAAGACAATTCTCTGATACTTCACAGCAAATTAAATAAATAATTAAGCAAATACCAAGAACTATGGGTTTGTTGGTGTACGTTTTTTTTTTACCCTATTCATTTGACTTTAGTAAGTTAAAATGGCAGGTGAGGAATTTAAAGCGCCCGTCTTCTATTTTCTATATTTAACATCACATACCAATAACGTACTGCGAATGAAAATTATGCGATATCGTAATATCAATATCAATATAATATCAATATTGCCTCACCCCTGCTTCAACTCAGTTGCAAAGTGAAAAAACTTGTTGGTTTCTTACGGTGCGCCAATGTCCACTGGCATTGGTCTGTGACGTTTTTGAATTCAAATGAAGCAACAGATGTAGTCAATTAGAAGTTTAAGATTTTACATTTTTAGTAAACCTCACTGTGATCTATAGTTGTATAAATCCATATTCCGCCATTTTAAGCCTCTCTTCTGTGTTTGAAAGGCACCTGTTCTGTGTGTGTGAGGCTCCTATGTGTGTGCCGTGTCAGCCTGCTGTTCCCTGATTGGCTGGACGCAGCACGGCGGCCGGATTTATTTGAATAAAGTTCAGATCTGCTCAACTATTCTTGCCGGAGGGTGGGGCTGAGCTCAACGCAACACAACGCAACCCAGCGTGCACCGCGGCATGCGGTGGCTCTCTCCATTGAAATAAATGGGATGCGTCGGGGCTTAAGTGGCAGTGGACGCGCACCGTTACAGTGACCACCAAGCCTCAAAGGGTTAATAGTATTACTTAATTTATGTAATTAACTGCAAAACTGATATAGCAAAAGATCATCATTATTATACATGTCTCAGTATTAACTACATTCAGACAGAAACCATAATATTTCTAATTCACTGCAGCACAAAATACCTACAGTTAGTGATTTTCTGATATAATGCACAGAATGATAAAATCATATCAGGTAAACAAGTAGTTCTGTTCTGATTTGATCGCTCTAGCCTGTCGTCTAAACACAGCTTTAGCGGCTTGCGTGTTGACAGGGCAAGACACCACAGTTTTTCTTTAAATTGGAAAAGTTAAATGTGATCCCGCACACGCTCTCTCTCTCCTTCTACAGCTGCTTCTTCCCCAGGTGCGTCTGCTAGTTGCTTTGAGATAAAAGAGCTTAGCGAGGCCTTTAGCGCTGTCGTAAGTGCATACTAATATACACAGTCAATCACAGCGGCCTCCTGATCTCCCACACGGACACTGAATCTATCTAATATTGATCTTTCCTTAAGTGGCCAACAAAAACCTACGTTACCCAGGAGAACCGGATACCAGTAATTGGACAGTGACATTTTATTTATTTTTTCTGTAATGACTGTGTAAAGAGGACTGGAACAATGAATGAAACAAACACATTAATGAGTAATATAATGCTTAAATATAACTAACAGATGATTTTAGTGCTGGGCGATTATGGACTAAAAAAAATATTTTTTTTCCCACAAAAAATAGGAAATTGTAATTATAACCGATTATTTTTCCCCCCTACTAAAAATCAAACTACAGATGACAAAGAAATGGTTCAAAACTAGATTTGCCTGTTTAAAAAAAAAAATCCTATCACGCGCGGACAGCCGAGGAGTTACTCAAACACTGACAGACACTGGATTATACATCAGAATGCAGGTTTGTGACTGAATATTGAGAAATAATGCACTAAAGGACAGATTATTATTGATTTCCACAATTAGTCACTGATCTTTACTATAGAGCGATGATGCTGCAGTTTTTGCAGTGTTTTTTTTTTTTTTTTTTTTTAGAAACTTTACAATTTTTTTTTAGCTAAATATATGCTTTATCCCACCGGCTATTTGTGTCGAAAGTGCTGGAACAGCGCAGGAACTTATTTTCTTATTTTAGGTGATATGCGTGTGTTAGTCTGTGGGAGGCGCCAGTAACCAAGGTAAGATGGATAAACACTTCAGAAATGTGTAGCGTTTTTGGATATTTTAGATTAAAAACATTAAATGTTTGTATGTGAAATTGCGATTAATCCATTTAACATCGCATTAAAAGTGTAAAACTGAAAATTAAAGGATTTTAAGTGCACCTTATATTACGAAAAAAATATGGTACAAATTATCCAGTTTCAGAAGCATCAACAGGCAGGTCTCCTTCATTACAGAGGATCATTTTTACTAAGTATATTCTCTAACCTGCAGGAAGAGTACCCTTACACACTTGTTCAAAATGAAATGACCCTCCTGAACTGTTTAAACTGCAGAAAGGCTTGTAAAAGCTCGGCGAGCTCTTGTTAAAGTCAACAGTGAAACTGTCCAAGCTAAATAAAATCGCCAAGGAAGACAATTCAAGAGTTTATTACCCACTTCCCAAAAACAACAGTCCCAGCTTTTAGTACCCCGTTCCCAGCAGCGTCCAGCAGCGGAAATACTGTTTAGCACTTCTGCGTCTTGTAAGATTTTATGACTACTTTGCAAGTTAAATGAGCTATAAATAAGATTATAGATGAAGTTCTGGTGTGAGACCATCCTCAAATATTTTCAGAATATTAGTTATTTATTGTGCATTAAATGACAAGTTACTAAAAACAACTGTTCAGTCCACTGCAGCACCAATTAAAGAGAAACATCATTAGTTAGACACTGTATTTATCACTACAGTGCATAAGCTATGCTACATTCATAAATAGGAGAGCAGTAAACAAAGCAGAGTGCATTTGCATTAGCTTGAAGACTGCTATTTTGGTTTATGTATGGACAAAGAGATATTCAGAAATGCATTTTGAGCAGTATACAATATATTAAACTTATTTCTGTAATTTTAATTTACAAACCAAGTATGAGGCTTATTTTTACGTTTTTGGCTAACCAAACATCAACACTGGCCCTCAATCACTGCACCACAGCATATCTTATTCTGAGTTAAGCATCTGTGTATAAAATAGTTGCAGATGGATAGATGAATCAGATCTGTCATACACGCAGCTTAATTTGGGGCGTGTCAGTGTGTCTTTGCTATTGTAACAACATGCAAAAGACATGTACTAGTTCTCTTAATTAATCATGGGTGTATTTTTGCATAACATGCCAAAAAATTGTATTTTAACGGCACAGTGCTTCTACGCTTCTCAGCAAAGGAAACTGACTGATTATAATCAGTATCGGCACTACAAGCACAACATTTTCAGTTCAGTCAGGCCCTACTGCAGTGTGAACTAATATTCTTCTCGTGGGTCTTAAACTGGTCATACATTGATACATACAAGAAAGGTCATAAGAAAGCCGTTATGTGCATAATAACTGTACCTTAATAGTCTGGTCTAAGGATGCAGTAGCTACTCTGGCCTGAGGTCCCATCAGACCACAGTGGATGTCCGTGATTGGAAGAGAGTGACGGGACAACACGTGGCGAGGCTCTGGATCATGAGAGGAATCCACCTGCACAACACTGCAACATAAAGACAACAGAGGGTAAGACAACAAACTACAGCTACAAGTGTAATAGTGTTCAAAACCTCATCATAGCTGAATCAGTTGGTTGGTTGGTTGGTTGTTGGGGTTTTATTGCCACTCCAGCACAAATTAGGCTATTTGTGGCATACACTTGGTTTTAAAAGCGTAGATATAAACGCACAGTTGATTCAAACATTACATAGGCCTCTACATGTGTGTCATATGAGATGTTTAAGATTAAAAGCCGATAAAAACTTTAAAATCTTCCCTGGTGGGTGTTTCCCAAAAAGGTCCTTTATGTTCTGTTCTTGATAGTACAATTTTCTTATATGGTTATGGGCTGGACAGTCGATGCGGATGTGTTTTATAGTTAGTGGGGTGTTACACGATTGACAAGATGGTATTTCAGTGTTTGTTAAAAGGTGTCCATGTGTTATTTTTGAGTGGCCTATACGGCATCTTGTGTAAACTGTTTGATCTGATCTTGAGTTGTGTTTGAAGGTTGTCCGTCTTAACAGAGGTTAAATTTCATGTAGTTTATTGGTGTGCTCTTGGTCCCACTCTTCTTGCCATTTAGATTTAATGAAGGAGTTTATTATGTAAAAGGTGTCCAGAGGTGGGGTGGAGAACTTAGTGATCTCTTTTGTAGATGCCTTCTTGGCGAGGTCATCTGCCATATCGTTTCCTGTAAATCCACAGTGGCCTGGGATCCAGCAAAAGGCTATCCGGTATCTTTGTTTGTGCAGGGAGCTGACTTTCGCAAGCACTTCAGAAATGATGGGATGGTCTGTTTTTAATGAGTCCAAAGCTTGAAGGCAAGATTTTGAGTCTGAGCAGATTAGGTAGTTGGGGTGTGTGCAGTTTTTGATGCATTCCAATGTAAGCAGCAGTGCATATGCTTCAGCTGTGAAGATGGTACTATGGCTTGGTAGGCGAATGCTTTTGTGAAAGTTTGAGGTTGAAAATGCTGCTGCTACATGAGTTTCCGTTTTTGATCCATCAGTGTAAATAGTCTTGTGGGTAGGGTACATGTTTTGAATGTCAAAGAATTGAGTTTTATAATCATTTGGGTGGGTGTTTGATTTCTGGTGTCCGGTTAGTTTAAATATGACTGTTGGTTGGATAATTTCCCAAGGGGCTATTGGATTGTGTACTTTTTTCAAAGTTGTCATGTCAATGGCCAGCTTTTCCAGTTCTGGCTGGATTCGAAGTCCTAACGGCTTGATCACGTTTGGTTTTCTTTCGTACAGGTCTGAGAGATTGTTGTTGAAGACGGAGGAATGTGCTGGGTTTCGATCATTTCCTTGAAGTTTTATAGTGTATTGAAGTGCCAGTTGTAGTCTTCTGAGATGGGGTGGAGGCTCGTCTGACTCTACGTACAAGCTGTTAACTGGAGATGTTCTGAAGGCCCCCGAGGCTAGTCTCAGGCCTTGGTGAATAATGGTGTTCAGTGAGTTTATATAGGATTTTCTAGTTGCTCCATAGATAAAGCTGCCTTTGGGTTTGATCTTGGGATGGTCCTTTTTGCTATGTCCATAAGAGTGTCCGTGAACCATTTAATGGGATCTGCATTGTTCCCCTTGGATGGGTGATATTCCGTCCAGCAGAGGCTTTCAAACTGGTACCAGTTTGCTTTTTTGAGAAGCCATTTCCGGGTGTTCTGTTGTTTCTGTGTGCTTGACAGGGTTACTATGATTGGAAAGTGGTCACTCCCACAAAGATCATCACATACTTTCCATATACAATCCAGGAGTATCTCCGGAGTGCTAATGGAAAGGTCAATGGCTGAGTAGACTCCGTGTCCCGAGTGAAGGAATGTTTCTGATCAATCATTTAATAAACACAGGTTATTTGCATTTATAAAGTATTCTATTATATTCCCTCTCAGGTTAGTTCTGCTGCTACCCCATATGGGATTCTGGCCATTGAAGTCTCCCAGAAGTAAGAGAGGAGTGGGTAGTTGGTTAAGGAGGTCATCTAGACTTTTGATGGTGATGTGGCTGTTTGGGGGAATGTAGATTGAACACAGAGTGATGGGTCTGTAGAGGGTTATACGTACTGCCGCTGCTTGAATGGTGGAATGAATTGGGATTTGGCTGTGAATGATATGGTGTCTGATCAGGATAGATGTGCCTCCTGTTGGGCATTGTGACTGGGGACCAGGTGTGCTGTATATGGTATATCCTTTAAGGTGTATAGGGTTTAAGAGGGAAATCAGAGTTTCCTGAAGACATATTGCTGCCGGATTGATTGATGAAACCAGTCTTTGTAGTTCAGGGTAGTTTGCCCTAAGGCCTCTGCAGTTCCATTGTATGAGGATTTCTTCTTTCATTAAGTGGGTAATATTGGTATGTTTTGCTTTATTCTGCCTCTTGGTGATGGTTGTCGAGAGTGTGGTTTTACTGGTTCTCTCATTTCTATGTCTCTTGGGCAGTCTTCTTTGTTTCTATTACTTTCTTGGCTTGTTTTTGATTGAGAGTTAGGTTTTGATTTAGTCTTGCCTCCAGGATCTGATTCTGGCATTTGTTTTGTTGTGGTCGCCTTACTTTTGGTGTGTGATGCGTCTTTGTTATTTGGAATTGTTTGAGGTTTGTCACCAATTATCCAGGTGATGTTTGTTTGACTTCCACTTTCTGCTGTAGTTTTAGTCACTGCTGCATATGTTTTGGAAAGTCTGAAGTTGGTAGTACTTTCTACCATTATCCTTGCTTCGGGGTAACTAATCTTTTTGGTGTGTTTGATCTTTTGGATTTCCTTCTCTTTGATCCATACTGGGCAGTCTTTTGAGGAAGCGCTGTGATTTCCTTGACAGTTGATGCATTTTGGCGTTTCTTGGCACCCTGGACCATGGTCAGGTTCAACACAGTTACAGCAAGTGGCTTGGCTTCTACAGCTCAGCGACCCATGTCCAAATCTTTGGCACTTGTAGCATCTCAGTGGGGAAGGGATGTAAAGTTCTACTGGGACCTTCAGGTATCCAATGTCCATTTTCTCTGCTGGTTGTGGCTTGTTGAAAGTTAGGACATATGAATTTGTCTTGATAGTCCTGTCTTGCCTTTTAATGATAATTCTCCTAACATCTGTAATTCCTTGGCTGGTCAGTTCAGCTGTGATCTCAGAGTCTTCCATTCCTTCAAGTTCCTTGGTCCGGATTATTCCTTTGCTGCTGTTGAGAGTAGGGTGAGACTGTGTCTTAATCTGAATGCCAGCTAGTTCTGTGGTGGCGAAGAAGAGATTCCATTTGCGATTTCTTTGCACATTCAACTAAAAGTTGACCCGATCTCAGCTTTTTGGTGTTTTTCACAGTTCCTGCTATACCAAGTATTCCTTTATGTATTGCAAAAGGGGACAGTCTTGTCAGGGGAGTATCCTGTGTCACAGATTCCAGAAGGATAAAACGTTGCCAGTTATCGTTCAGGATAGAGTAAGTGTCGTTACATCTGTAGGTAATGTCCAAGTCCATCAATTTTCTATTGTTCGTTGATTTATCCATATTGAAGTAAGAGAGGTTCATCACCTCCACTCC